>NC_091017.1:74812306-74999806 GCF_041296385.1 Aphelocoma coerulescens
AATCTTTATGCTTCTTCTAACTCTGTGTTTCAAGCGCGGGGCTACCTGAAAGGGCTGTGGGAGAGCGAACAGCCGCTCTCCCCGAAGCAGCCCCGCAGCGCTCTCTGGGAAGGTTTGCGGCTTGTTAAACCAAGCAACGCAACACCTATGGTTCTGCAACGTCCTGTACTAATCACCTAAAAACTGAGCACCTTTCCCATGCCTTCAAGAAGTTCATCAGGCTTCTTTGGATCCCTTCCACTTGTGCTATATATTTTTGAAGTGAAATAATGGAGAAGGAAAGGTGTTACATAAGGCTAATGCAGGAAAAATATCTGATGATATTATTATAGTTTCAAGTTTGGTTTCTAGACCTTCTCTAAATGTCTTTATGTTTTGTTTTTTCAGTTGCAACTACACAAAGAATTATCTGTAAAGACTACAAAGACTTTTTCTGCAATGATTTGAGGTGCACTCTAAGTAGGTTCCCATGTATGTTTGCTACTTTATTAATGTTTGTTACCTTCGTCTCCACAGTTGAATGTTCATCTGCTGTTGTGCCACACTTACCTTAAGTATATCTAAAACCTCTATTTTAGTTCAGCCATAAATTGCGTCCATTTAAGTAGAGAAAAACACATGGTCTGCAGAAAAGAGCTGTGGATAAGCATGAGGGCACCATTAGAAGTCAGTTCCCCTCCACCAAACAGCATCAACTAGACCTAAATCTTCACTGACAAATGTTTTTCTAAATTTTTTTCTTAATTGGAAACTCCAGTTAAGAATGCTGCAATATTTATGCCCAGGTGTTCCTGGTGTTTAATCTCTGTTAATATCAAGGCAGAAGCTGAAACTCACTGGTGCTGGTTTCAATGTAGTGAGTAGGTATTTCTGTTGTTCTTTATAAAAAACACTCTGAGAGTTTAAGATTGCATTCCTGCAAACTGTTCTTTTTCTTGAACAAGATAACTGTATACTCTCAACCTTCCATCACGGAAAAACATGGGAGTTGGTCACAGCAGTCCTGGTGATCTTGAAAATTGTAATCAGTAAATGTATTAGATCTCTCTGAAAGATCTCACACACCTATCTGACCTTTACTGACTCAGAAAGTTTTTGTGCTGTTGAAAATGTTCCAGCTTCATGCATAACACTGATCATTTATAGTCACACCACATTAATACAAACATACCTACAAATGTTTATGCCATAAGCAAGTAGAAAATAAGGTTTTTAAATGCATGTCATATTTGGGATATGCTCCTATAATGGATGCACAAAGTTAAGTTGCCTGATCCTGTTTTTTCTTCCTTATTACAGAACATCAGATT
This sequence comes from Aphelocoma coerulescens, assembly GCF_041296385.1. Classification (NCBI taxonomy): domain Eukaryota; kingdom Metazoa; phylum Chordata; class Aves; order Passeriformes; family Corvidae; genus Aphelocoma; species Aphelocoma coerulescens. The sequence goes on from NC_091017.1 coordinate 74,813,617, forward strand.
TTGAGGGAGAAATTGCAATGCCTTGAAATCTAGGAACCTTCAAAACTTAGGGAATGCCTGCAAATTCTGCACTTATTCTGAGGAACTCACAAATATAAGGGTGTAAACCCACAAAAGTTTTATCATTACATTTCTCAGTTTTCTGTAATTTGTGCTGTGAAGAAAATTTCCTCAGTTCCAGAAGAAGTGAATGTTCTTGCTGCTTTGAGAACTTACTTGTGCAGCTGAATATTGAAACAACAAAGAGCAACTGATAGGAAGAGAAAATATCTCCACTCATTGCCTTCAGGACTTTGTTGCAGGGAAAGGAAAGGTTCCCTAAGTTTCTAAGGAAGTTAGAGAAAGCAATTTGATTAAAAAAATTACCTGTAAGAGATGATCACAATAACCGTCTGAAAGACACAGCAGTCTAGAAATGCCCTTTTGCCATTCAAGGCTCTCAGTTCTTCTGCTGATTAAGGATGATAGATCCATACTTATTTGCATTTACATAAGAAAATTCACATTGGCTTCCAGTAGCTCAATTACTAATCCAACCTTTACGGTTTTTTATGTCTCATAATTACAGGAAAAGGCAAATATTCACACATGACATAGGACAGGAAATAAGACTCTAATTGGTTTTATTCAGGCTGATCATATTAGCTGGAATGTTATCTTATACACAAGGAAAAACTGAGCTTCAGAAAAGCTTCAACAGTGTGTTTAATAGTTTAAATGATTACATCATCTCAGTGTAGAGATTATCTTGCTTTGTCTGTTTATCCATTTAAAAGTACAAAAAAAAAAAAAGAAAAATTATCCAAAAATGTTAAATCATCTTTATTTTCATAAGTAGATATTTAATATCAATATGCTGGAATTAAAGCCAACATCTTTCTGTTTAATCTTAGGCTATTCTTTGGCAGAGGTGGGGAAGTACAGAGGGAGAATATCTGAAATATAACTAACACCTGTGAATGAAGAGACACTGAGGCTGCTTTCAGATGACTGCACAACTGAAATTGTGGAATTCCCACCATGAGAAAGAGATGTACAAAACTGTGTATTTTGTATTATAGATGTATCTATATATGTATTGTAGGAAATATCAGTGTGTGTTCTAGATAGAGATCTTGAATTGTCTGTGCTCAGTTATGGGAAACACTGGGAGAGAGGAAAAATTGTAGCTTCCCGTGTATTATTGTTGTCCTTTCCACTCACGAAAGCATGGCCAATACTGTAAAGTAATTTTACAGTAGTGTAAAGATTAAGTATATGATCTGAGTCTGTAAGTAAATGGGGCTGATACCTCCATTTCTACTTTAGGAAGGACCCCAGAAAACAATTCTATATCTCAGTTCTCCCTGATGCTCACAGGCTTCTGTCCAGCATCAGGATTTAATACTTTGAGCTCATCCCTAATTCAAACTTTGCCAGTGATGGCTTGTGAGCTCAGCATATGCCCAGTTTCCTGAGATTAAAAACAAGCCCCTGATTTCTTCTAAACTATTTATACACACTCTGAGGAGGCAGAAAAGTTCATCCTAGGGATTTGGACCTCTTGGCATACCTCTGCTCAGTAGGGCAGGAGTTCCTGAAGCAAAGGATCCATTTTAGTGCAGTTTTGTAGAAAGGAATGAGCGAATCTTAAGCAATTTCCTTCTGCTGCCATAAGGTGAGAGGAAAATTGCCCCAACAGGAACCTCTTGCCAATGGTGTTTGTACTGATGCTTCTTTCTCTTCATGTTATAGCCTTATCTAAGGGCTTCACCTGAAATGGGAACCCCCGTGTAGAAACTGCACAAATAGAACAGATTTAACAAAGCTCTCCTACTGATAGAGACAGCAGCACAGGAACACAATTTCTGCATGCAATGAAGTACACATTGGCCTGGGGCCATGATAATATCAGGCTTAGCTGTCACCTTCGGTACACCCTGAAAATTTACTCTTGCAAAGGAAAAATCACTTCCCCAGCACCCTATAACTGAGATTTTATAAAAATAGCAGTGCCACGACATTAACTTTACAGAGAGGAAACTGGAACAGAGGAAGATATTTAATTTGCCTGCAGAATGAGTGCATGGCACAGTAGCATAATTGTTGGAGTTACTTACAGCAGTAAATAAAAGAGTACTAAGTGCATTCTCTGTCCCCATGGTAGGAAGTGCAGCAAAGTTTAATAGTAGCTGAACTTTCTTCTCCCAGAGAGCTGGGCCCAAAACTGAACACAGGATTCAAGGTGCAGCCTCACCCGTGCCCACACGGGGGGACAATCACTGCCCTGGTCCTGCTGGCCGCACTATTGCTGATACAGGCCAAGTGCCATTGGCCTTCTTGGCCACCTGGGCACACATTGACTCATGTTCAGCCACTGTCACCAGCACCCCGATGTCCTTTTCTGTCATGCAGCTGCTCCAGCCACTCAGCCTATGGCCTGGAATTCTACAGGGCATTGTTGTGGCCAAAGTGCAGGGGCCTGCATTTGGCCTTGTTGAACCTCAGACTACTTGCCTCAGCCCATCCATCCGGCCTGTCCAGATCCTTCTGCAGAGCTTTCCTGCCCTCCAGCAGATCGACACTCCCACCCAGCTTGGTGTCATCTCCAAACTGACTGAGGGTGCCCTTGATCACCTCATCCAGATCATTAATAAAGACATTAAACAGAACTGGGCCCAGAAATGTTCCCCTGGAGAACACCAGTTGTGGCACTCCACCAGCTGGATGTGGCTCCATTCCCCACTGCTCCCTGGGCCTGGCCATCCAGCCAGTTTTTCGCCCAGCAAACTGTGCACCCATCCAAGCCATGAGCAGCCAGTTTCTTCAAGAGAACACTGTGGAAAACAGTGTCAAAAGCTTTCCTAAAGTTCAGGTAGACAACATTCACAGCCTTTCCCTCACTTCACCAGGTGAGGCACCCTGTCACAGAAGATCAGGGTGGCCAGCAGGACCTGCCTTTCCCAAGCCCACACTGGCTGGGCTTGTCCTGTACATGCTGTGTGATGGCACTCAAGGCGATCTGCTCCCTGACCTTCCCTGGGAACAGCCTTTGAGATTTCTCTCTTGAAGAATGTCCAGCCTTCCTGGACTCCTTTGCCCTTAGGACTGCCTCGCCAAAGACTCTTCCTCCCAAGGGATTCTCTCAACCAATCTTCTAAACAGGGCAAATGCTGCCCTCTGGAAGTCTGAGGCAGAAGTTCTGCTGGCAGCCCTCATTATTTCTCCAGAAATCCCAAACTCTTATGATTTTGTGATCGCTGTGCACCACGAGGGCCTCTGACCATGATACCACCCACAAGTCCTTATCTGGTTGAAAACAACATCTCCAGCAAGTTCCACACACTCCAGGAAACTACCAGACTATTTCCTCTCTGCTGGATTGCATTTCTGGCAGACGTCTGGGGTCAGAGTTCCCCATGGGAACAAGAAAATGTTTAGGAGACATTCTGAGTGTGTCCTCTCCATTTTTATGCAGTATCATGCTGTACTGCCAGACTAGGAAAATTTAATTTGAATCGTAACTCTCATTTAGTCAAATTTCTTGTCTGAGGAATGTAACAAATCTTGGAAGAGGTACTTGGACATTCAAACCCCACACTACTGCCATGAAGTCTTAGCTGACAAAACATGAAGTTAATGAATTGATTAATGCTGTTATCAGAGTGGGCTTACCCTTAGAAAATTCAACAGATCAGGGCACTAATTTTATGTCTTCTTTGCTAAATGAGGTCTGCAAGCTGTTAAAAATTCCCCCATCACACAGAGTTTCGTATCAGCCAGAAACAGATGGGCTTGTAGAATACTTTAATCAAACACTTAAGCAGATGCTAAGAAAATTCATCAGCAGTGAACCAAAACATTGGGATAAATTGTTACCTTTTGTTTAGTTTGTCTATTGGGAGGTCTCTTAATCATCAATTGGTTGTTCCTCATACCTTTCCTAAAATGCTCAAGAGGCAGACACTCTGAATTTGTGTTGTTTGCAAATTATCCGACATTTGGCATCCTCACATTTTCACCCAGATAACATCCTTCATAATTATATTGTTCAAATATGTAAATCAAGGCCCCAATACTGCAGATAGATCAACACAACGGGAAGGATACAACATGCACATGAATGACAGCAATAGTTCCAAACAGGCAATCTTTATGAAATTGTGAGGCTGTAGATGGATGAAGCTGAACAATTCTCAAAACAAAAGCAATGACACTGAGACGAAGGTAATTATTAGTCTGGCTTATGCTCCTCACAATCAACAACAGATTCCCTGCAAAAATTTAGAGTAGTGTTAGGACAGGGAACACACAGATTTGCACTTATTATTGTATCATGTGTGCTCATTTCCCAGATCTGAAAATTTTTCAGCAGATCTGGGATAAGTCATTCATGGGTAACAGGCAAAACACTTTTATGTTCAAGGTTGCTGGTTTAGGGTTTGGCATATGGGCCTGAACAGATCTCACAGCGACACACTCAGCCTGCTTTTGGGCCTGGAAAAATAAATTTTCATTACAATATTTTTGGTGCCTTGGGTTCTTTCTCATGCTGCTGGGTAGTAGAATGTCATTCCATTGAGCTATAATATCAAGCAGAGAAATAGTGCCACTGTATTTTGGATGACTAACAAGACATGAAATGTAGCTAAATCTTTCAATTCAGCTATTTAATTTTCAGTAATACACTGTATTTTACTACTCAGGAAGCTACCCAGCCACTGTGAGAAAGTTTAGCTGATGATTAAAATGTCTGCAGAAATACCAATGAAACAGTGTCAAGGAAAAACATATCTATATATATATATATACACACACAGACATATGGTCTTTAAGAGCCCCAGTTCTGTTGAAAATTATGGAAATGTAAAAAACTGTAAAATTTGGCTCAGTGGATTCTCCAAGAATATATCAAGTTGGATTAATGTGATCTATAGTTCAAATTATTCTTTGCCTACCAAAGGTTGTTGGCAAAGCTCATAAAAGTGTTGGTCAGCATCAAAATATCACAAGGATATTTTGACTATAAGAAGAAAATTTGTTCTATATTGCTCTAGGACAAACTTTTCAATTTTCACTCTCTATCCAAAGAGAAATCCTGCCAAATTTTTCTTTTACAAACATCACATTTTTTTGTTAGAATTCACATCTAATTAAGTTTAGTTCCAAAATGTTGTAGAGAAATTAGAAGAAACAAGAAGTTCTTCTCATTTTTATTGTGGTAAAATGTTGCAAGAGACAGGGAAGCAAATGGAGGAGAAGAAGGAGGAATAACTGCTCATTCAGCAAATATTCATGAATGATTCACGGATACTTTGGGTTACCATGAAATTGTAGTTTTTGGCACACAGCTAAAAATAAATGGAAACTAAAAGCAAAGCAAATGTCATAGAAGATCAGGTCATCAGGATAATAAATCTGAAGCCAAGTTTTGAAAGGAGATTTGGCACCTTTCAATGCACATTGGTAATGAAAGAGTGAAAAAAAATTAAATTCTAAATTCCTTTCAGAAAATGTAAAACCCAGCATCTTTCAGATTCAACTATTTTTTCCCCTCCTTTTTCTTAATTGTGTGAAAAAAGTATGCTGTATTGAGAATATCTATTTTCTCTCACTCCTTTTTCTGTATGTTTCCTTGCTTGAGATTTTCCTGTCCCCAGTATTTTCTGATGCTAAATATTTGAACTCACTTTAAAAGATCACAGAAGCTGTTTCCATTTCATTCTATTCCTGCTTCATTCTATTATTTAGTCTTATCTGGTTAAATAGAATTTTTGGTGGTGGGGGGGGTTTGATAGTCAACAAGAAAAAGTGATAGGGAAAAAAACCCCAAACTTGTATGTAACAGAATTGTGCCTACCTCAAAAAGGTTGCATAAGAATGTGTGATAAATACTACCTTTACCTCTTACTAAGGAGTGAAATTACTCTCAGAGGGCTTTTGAGCAGCTCTACATCCTGCTGTGAAGAGCTTAGTGCAGCTCTTGGTGGTGCAGCCCAGAGGGAAGCTCTTTGCACCTCACTGATGCTTTGAGCTGGGTAATTTTCTGTTTGAGCAGCAGCTCCACAGCCTGATTCAGTTCTCTCTAGGCTAGGAAAAATCAGCTGTACATCTCCATTTCTCTGGAAACAACATGAAAATGGATCTTGGATCTCTTGTGCAACATCTCTTCTGCATTGTCCAGGGGAACTGGCTGTAAAAATGGCTGTGTTCAGTCTGTCCCTTCTCCTAACTGCATGATTTGGGAAATTTTAAAGAAATACAGTAAAAAATGATCTTTCACCAGGTAAATTTAATCCTTTCAATTATGTGCAAATCACTTGTCACAATATGGCAATTATTTGCAATTATTTGGCTGCAATGATTTAGCTGAACTAAATCTTGACCATGCAAAAAAAACAATGACTTCACTATCTTTGTGCCATTAGAATTGTTTTCTTAGTCCTGGGTGTTATCTTTTTCTTTTGTTCCTTTTATGTAAAACTATCCTTGCAGGAAAGTTTCCAGTATGAGGAGCCCTGTCCACCAATATTAAACTGGCAAAGAACTAAAAGCACAGGAGATATCCTTTTTCTAACAGTGTTCATTCCAACACAGGGAATGAGAAATGAGACCTAACCTGCACTTCCTGACAGCTTCCCAAACTCTCCATCACCCAGGGCTAATCCAGCTAATTCCACATGGCATGAATTAGGGTGCAGTATAATAGGCAGCTGTAGACTCATCCATCCACCCATCTATCCCTGTCTCCCAGCATTCTTATGTCATGATGGGATCACAAGCAAGGCAGAGGAAGTTGTTCACATACCTTTTAAAATGGGATTATATTCTGTGTTAAATTACCAGGGAGAAATCAGAAGTGTTCCCTGACTGTGAGCTGGAGATGGAAACCAGACACATTCAGTCCAGAAGTTATTTGTACTCTTGAACAGTGAAGAAAAATAACACAATGAGCACAACTTACCTCAGGGTCAGGATAGCTTCTCTATTGTCCATCATTGCCACACAAGTGATTTTTCCAAATTAAATTCTAGAAACTGTTGTTAAAAGTTTTTAATTCTCTACAGGGAATTCTCTGGCCAATGGTATGCAGCAGCTGAGAGGATATTACAGGAGTCCTTTTCATGACCCTGTTCAGTTCATCCAGGAAAAAGTAGTAATCAGATGTATGGAAAAGGTTGGATTTGTAGGTAAGTCAAGCTACACATTTGTTTTTCAAATTTTCACCCTGTTTACCTCTTTCCTCCTTGTATGTGTGAATGCTGTGTTCAGCAGAGCTGGGTTTATTACTCTTCTCCATGCCATATTCCTGTTTACCTAAGAGGCTCTTGGCTTCATGCTGGGTAATCCAGTTGGACTTCTCAGGCATCCTGCTCTCACAATGGTTAACATTTAAAATACACAACTCAGCAAGCAAAGGAAAAAAAAACAGAAAAAAACCTGAAGTACTTGACTCCTTGCTTTAATTGCACATCAGAGGTTTTAATTTTAAATTCCCAAAAAAGTTATCTTTACTGTTTAGCTTACATGTTGCTTCCAGATTAAGATCTACTTTAAGAGCAGCTATCATTTTCCCTTTGTCGAATTTTTTTTTCATAATAACAGCCTTCAAAGTAGCTAAAAATATCCTTGTGATACAGCACAATAAATGTTTGCAGATATGAATCCTATTATAGTTTATGGTGATTAAAATGTGAAATAGGAGTCGGTATTTGGTCTTTGAGAGTTTTGCTGTAATTTGAAGCAGACAGACGTAACAGCGAATAATTATATTTATGTCCCTCTTACCTCAAGGCTTCAAAGTGTGATAGAGGTAACAATCATTTTTTTTCAAAAGGATGCTTAGAAGATATCAGATACTAGGTTTTTCCTCTTCTTTACTGTGTGTTTCATTAGCTATTCTGACCAACACACTAGCAAAGAAGGGGCTGAGATAGACAGTGGATGCTGATGTGTTTCCAAGAGAAGAAAAAGCATGAGGGCATCTTTCTTTCACAGGTTATCTATATAACTTTTTTTCCCTTCAACAGCATAAACACAAAAACATTAAATGTATTGTTTAAACTATAAAGACGGCTACATGCATTAGACTCTTATAAATCAGATTTCTTGGTTTATCTTTTGGTCTTGATTGTTTGATTTGTCATGGTTTTGGTTTGTTGGGATTTTGTTTTTTTTCATTTGGTTGTTGGTTGGGGTTTTGTTGGGGTTTTTTAAGGAAAAACCTCATACACATACCTCAAAAAGAACCCAAAGGATCTGTGCCAGCTGTGATCTCAGGAGAGCCCTAAGCATGCCCATTGATCTCTATCTACTCCAGGCTGTAACCAGCTGTAAAATACACTACACAGAAAAGATCTTTCTCTAAGCCATTCTTAAACACTCCCACAGAAGACTAATCAAAAGCTAACACAGCTTTCCTCCATAAATGTTCTGAGATATAAAGTGATTTCATTATTCATCTATGCAACTTTTACTTAGCACTGAGATGCTGTAGAAAACCTTGCACAGACAGAAAATTAAATGTGATTATCCTAAAGTTTTTGATTAATGCCTTTCAGACTTGTCATTTGGCCGTGACTGTGGAAATTTAGAACTTGGTTAACAGGTCCAATTTGAACATATATTTGATATTCAATGAAACAAACCATAATTTCAGGCATAAAGGTTCAGTTTTTTTGCCAGGTAGATGTACCTGAACTTGTCTGTCCTTTTCCTCAGTGTAGTGATAAGTGGATACGGGCTTTAAGGGGAGGAATTAAAAAAAAATGAACAAAAAGAAGCCCTTTCCTGGCTGCACAGCCACCACATGAAGCATCTACTTGTGCTGAGGGCTCCATGCCATGAATCCAACTCACTGGAAGGTGGTGGGAGTTTTTTAGGCACTGCCAGACAGCGTTGGCGTGGCCCCAAAACCCCACACTTGTGGTGCTTAAAAATACTTTGCACAAGGAGAGGATTATGGCAAGAGCTTTTTTAGACTCAGTCCAACCAACTCAAGCTGTGATAAGGGAAGCAGTTATTCCCCTCATCCAAATGCATGTGCTCAGGATAAAGAGAGACACAACCCTGGAATGGCAAAGTGGGAAAGTTTTAATTCTCCATGAAACACTTCCCAGTGTCTCAGTGTCTCACAGAAAGCTCCAGTCAACACTAGCACTTACCTGTGACATTCCACTTATTCTTATTGTTATATAAAACTGATAACAACATTTTAATACAAAGTTCAAACATAAAGTTACTCACCATTTAAATATAAACAGGTTAAACCAAAAAGAATGAGTTTAAATAGGTTGGTTTGTTTTTTTTTTAATGAAGTCAACATGAATTTGAAGTCATTTGCAATAATGCTGAATTTCTTTAATAAGCATTTATAAAAAAAAAATTTCAATTTCAATGAAATTTCTTTTTCCAAAAGACAACAGCACACCTAAAGGAAAGCAAACAAGAACTTACCATCTAAAAAATGAATATACATGGCATTTAGGGACATGGTTTTGTAGCAAACATGGCAGTGATGGGTTAATGGTTGAACTCAATAATTTAAAAGATCCTTTCCAACCTAAAAGATTCTCTGGTTTTATATCTTTGACAAGTAAGATACTCCAATGAGAGTGTGTAGAGTGTTACACTCTATTCCTTCCAATTTCTGTGCTCTTGGAAATTTGTTAATGTATCCTTCAGCTTTCATTCTCTCACAGTTTTCTCAAAGGTTATAAAATCACATTGACAGTAGTGTTTATTTTAATGAACACCCACACAGAACAAAACTGGTCTAAGCTCTCTGGGTATGTCTTATCAGTACATTCAAACACACTGAAAAAAAATGGCCCCTCTAAGGAAAAGGAAAAATTCTCATTCATTTAAGAGCCTCTATTCATCATGACAGTGAGAAAAATAACTACAATATCAGCTTTCAAGACACACTCATTAAAAACAGGTAAACTGTATTTAAATAGATGGATTTATTTTAGGGTAACAGGGCAAGGATTCAAAATGCTACAAGATAAAGCTGAATTTTCATGTGCCAGTTTTGGCTGCAGAGCATCAGCATCTGGAAAGTTTTATATGGGGTTTGTTGGGTATTTTCTTGTTGCAAGAGGTCCTCTTGCAACTAACCTGGAATCTGGTTTAGGACAGAGTCTGTGTTATTTTTAATATATAACAATTCATAGTTGTCTTTTTTTGGTTTCTTTGTGGGGGAGGGGTGTTTCTTATAACCTTTTACCCAGTCAATTGCAGCAAACAGTAATCAATAGGTATAATGATTATTAGAACTGCAGTTGTTGCTACCAGGTCATATCTACTCCTATACAAAAATCCCATGAAGGTTTAGCATGGGAGTATGCCAGATTTTTTGGTAAGGTAGATTGACTCCATTCCCATAGAAAAAAAAGATTTTTGTTATAAATTAATTAGTTCAAGTCTGAGATGCACTGAGTGATTTTAGGACACATCACTGTGGTTCTCTGTGCTATCAGATCCATTGTGAAAAAGGCTGTGTGTAGGCAGATAAATCAAGGAAGAAGTAGAGCTTTTATTATAAATCTCATAAATGTCTGCCATTTACCACTTCATTGACACATTGAAGGGAGTATCTGCAAAAACTGAGTTTAATAATATTTCAGTATATGTTGCTGGCTCATTTGCACCCTGCCATGTTCAATACTGCAGTTTTAGAAGTTCAGGGTGTCAGAAACGGATAAACTCCACGTTGAAGCTATATACCCTTGTTTATTGGCTTACAAATAAAAGCCTATTATTAAATCCAGAACTAGCATCATTGCCAAAAGTGAAAGTGAATAATCTGACACAAAGAAGACAATTCTGAAAGTTAGAGTTCCTATGGCAACACTGACTTGGACAACCTGCCACAAAAATGAATATTTTCTCTATTCCTTTATGGTTGGAGGTGCAGGTAGGGAGAACACTGCTGGGATAAACATGGTCAAACACCCACAGCCTATGTGATTAAATATGCTTTGATATCACACACAAGCCTGTGAAGCCCAGGTTTTTAAACATGTTCAGAAAGCTGTGAGAAGCACACAGCTGAGAACTAATGCACAGATTCTGTGCCTTATCCTCTCATGGAGTATAAATCAGTTTATACTCACACACACACCGTTCAGCTTAGTACATATACTTACCATCCAATTCCTACGCTGTTTTAATTTCAATTTAAGAGACGCTTTTGCAATCAGATATAGAGCTTGCTCTGTTCTTTTAATCTCATTTACTTCATTTCTCAGGAGGATTTTTTCTTGGAAATCAGCACTGAGAAAGTATTTGAGAGGGGTTTACCTTCATGTAATTAATTACTTCCGGTATCTGAGGTGTGTTGCAGTGTAAACCAAGAATAAAGGCCTCTTTATCAGGTGTTTTAATCAAAACCTTGCAGCACTGATGTATCTCCATCAAGAAAGCCATCTCCATGATCCCAAAGTTCTGCTAAGGTTCTTAGAGAGAATTCAGTATGCACAGTGTAAGACAGGCGTGGAAATATTTAACAAGTGTGATAAAAAGCATCTGAATGCCAAATATTTTACAACTGTAATTTTGAGGCACACAGTGCAAGTCTTGTCAACTGTATACCTCTGCTTAAATCTTCCCTCAGGATTTTCTGTGTGCATGTCACCAAGACAGTTCCAGAATTATAATTTTAAAACATTTTACAGTCAAATAGTGTGGTCTTTGCCAAATATCTGAAAGCCTGTGGGATCTGAAAACCTGCTCATTTGCCAGCATGCTCTGTATCCCAAGATGGTCTAAATCTACAAAACTTGGGGAATACTTTGACCTTGAAATTTAAGATGGAACCTTACAGCCCATATTAGAAGATCTTGATATCAAGCCACAGATATGATACTAATTCACACAAGCTTTGCCCATTTTAACTGACCCGTTATGATGTACATCCAAATCTTCATATTGTAACATCCCTTTTCCAAGGGCACCTTTGCTCCCAGAGCCAATATTCTGTGCTTAAACTGTTCAAACAGCAGGACCTTGTCTCCCAAGTAGGATCTCATCTCTGCAGTATTTTATCACAATTCTTTGAGACTAGTGAGAAACTGTATAATCTAACAGGAAAATGAGTTGTGAAACACCATACCTGGAATTGTTATACCTTCTCCAAAGGATTATTTCTGCAGGATTAAACTAAGGCTACTGAATTCCATCAGTACTGAAACTTCTATCAGCTGAGGCCCTGGCTCTTTTCCCTGAAGTTTTCCCTCTCCTTCCCAGAAGTGTCAGCTGATATCAGATTATAGTTCCAGTAGCACCATTGACTTGTCAGCAAATGAACAATAGCCCAGCACTGTAGCTCCTGCCAGTGACTGCCAAGAAGATGAACTTGGGTTTTCTTGTATATTAGTAAATCCTGAGACCTATGGGCAGCTGACCTTCAGTGTCTATGAAAATTGTCCGTGCATGAGTGGAAGATCTACATTTACCTCCATGGCATTTCTGGGTGTGAGAGAGTCAGTTTAAGAACAAACTAATATTCCTCCACTGCTTGCCTGCAATGCCCCTTGTGGTCTCTTCTAGAGCAGATCTCATGGCATTTGCCAGGAGGGGGGAAAATATTGAAATTTTACAAATGGAATGCATTTGAGAATGTCCTCAGAACATATTATATCAACCTATTTTTTGCAGACAGGCAGAGATTCCTTTCTTGATAGGCCACAAACATCATCCTGACACAAGCAGGCATGATTTGTGGACGGTTGGAACTCAAGCAGTTTGAACTGCATCTAGAGACAGGTTTGGATGGACAGGGCTTTAAAGTTGTTCTCAGAACCAGCCTACACCAAAAGCACTGCTTCCAAAACATCACTTCAGGCAAGAAAAGTTAGTGATATACCTGTTTTAAATGCCTTTCTGGACAGAAGAGTCTATTTTCCTTTCTCTAAAGGATTGCAATCTGCAAGGCAAAGTTTATAGACACAATTCTTAAAAACACCACTTGGTTTACAATTTAGCTTGAGAGAATCAGCACATGAAATACAAAACAAGGAGGCAAAAAGCGTGGCCTTCTAGGTGAGACAAGTGGTTTTAAGAAATGCAAAAAAAAACATTTTCAAAGCTTTTTATTGTCTGAAGTGTCTTTTAGACTGTTCAAATGGTAAAATCTCCTACCACTCCTTAAAGTGCTGGAGGTACTAAGCATTAGATATACAGATCACATAATATATACAGATCTAGCTACCTTACTCTTCTAACAGTGTCAGATCTTGAAAGAACTTTTGCCTTTAATATGTTAATATTCTTCAGCAACACCAGCATGTATCTAAATCCTACTTTCCTTCATATCTCTCCTCTCTTCCTGTGCTTTACTGGCTTCATGCATTTTGGGAGGAGAATGTAATACTAATAATCATCTCAAACAAAATCTGCTATGGCCACTTCCAGCTCATGCAGAGGTGGTTTGAGGTACAATGTGTGGCTTCAAAAGAAATCCTGTATTGTAGGACAAGACCTTTTAGAGACACCTGTAAACCCAGCTTTGGAATTGCCCTGCAATGTCATTTAGCTTCTCAGTACCTCTCCAAGTCCTCGTGGAAATACAAGGATGATCAAAGGTACAGGATGCTATCAGCATGATGAGTGTATAATAGACCAGCTCTTTTCAGCCCGGATACAAAGATGAGCAAAGAAGTACATGACAGATGCCATCAGTGGCACATAAAAGATAAAAAGATAAGTCATTCATTGTCTCTTTCAATGGAATGAAATATAAAGCAGGCAGATCCAAAATAAGCCTGCATTTTCAAAGTGGAGAGTTAAAGGAGTACTCCTTGCCACAGGCAGTTGTGCATCAAACTTTTAGAAGTATTGGAAAGGCAATTGATAAAGTTGAAGATATTAATAAAATAAATAATTCACTGTGGGCTATTAAGTAAAGGAACTTCTGCTGGTTAGAGGGACTCTGAACAGAAATTTCATCAAGCTGGGGGAAAACATTCAGAAAAGAATCATAGCTGAGTTCTCCCACTCCTATACTTTATTCCACTTACCAAATATGGTCACGGTGTGTGACAGAATACAAGGTTAGATGTACATTTCCTCTGATGCTGTATAGCTATTGCCTTAGTGCCACTGTGTGGAAAAGTACCCCACCCTGCCTGGAAAATATAACCAAATGCTCATGTCAGGAATAGATTTTTCTGAATGCTCTGCAAACTCATTTGAAGTATGAAATATTACTAAAGCATGCTCATTGACAAAGAAGTACACACTTCTTTTCCCATTTTGTCCTTGTGTAGATTCTGTATGAAACAACCTGACCAGACACTTTGTACAGTTAAAAGAAGACTGTTCAGGACCTGGAAATATAGTCTCTTAATCCAATGAAGAGATTATTTCAAAATCTTGTTGATAAATTTATAAACTGGTTAAGAGTTTCTTTTCTATTGTAATGACGTACAACTCCTAATCCCAGAGGATAGCAGAACCAACATTAACCTAATTTCCACCTTTAAACCAGACAGGTGTTTGCAATGTACCAGAGACCCCCAACAAAGGGATCCATCAGATATTATCATAACATTTAACAGGTCTGTTGTCACACACTACTGGTACCACTCAGCAACTAGAACAGCAGACTGGGGGAATACACTTGGTCCTGTCACCAAGTCTTGCTTAAAGAAAGTTGCAAAGGAACTCCCAAAACAAGATTGAAGCGGTCTGATGCTGAAAACTGAAAGCACAGAATGAAACACTATCCCTACTTAGCCCAGTGTGTCACTATTTTCAAAAGAGATAGAATACGCTTGGAAATTTAATTAGAATTTGCTGACATTAAACCAAGTTACAGTTGACTGAGATCAAGTAAATCTCATTTCTTAGTGAAAAGAGCCCAAGATCTTGTATTTCTCCTCTACTGAAATCTAGAACTTTTTAGCTCTACCTCAGGACTGAAAATTCTGTGAGGTGAAAAGTACAGGACTATACCAGTGATGCCTTTTCCTGGTCTTAAAATCAAGAGTCACACACGGTTAGAAGGGGAAAAGGGATTTTACCTAGGTATTTATTTTAAGGATCCTTAGGTGTACACGTCCAGGTCATGTGCATCGAGATGTACCCCACCGAGTCTATCTCTCCCTTTGTCTTCTGTCTCCCCCCTGACCCTTCCCCAACATTGGGTATAACATTATAGGTTTTACTAATTAGCATATCTATCAAAGATTCCCCAATGAGAGGCTCAAGTGAGCCCCCTCCCCAAGGAACCTTCCCCTGGATGGTTCTATCTTGGTTTGCAGAATGTGTTCTGGAGAGGACCTTGGGCTCTGGGGCACACTGATCTCCAGCTACAAAGCTTCTAAAATGTTGAGTCTCTTAGCTTAACAAACAAGTCCAATAATGTAGGGAAAAAGCACTAGGAATACAGAAGTTGTAAAAAGGTATAACAGGGGTATAAAGGAAAGGGCAAAAATCTTAATGGCATCACCAGTACCGATTGCTCCTTTTTGCGTGGTTTTTTTTTCCCCAGTTCTCTAGGAGGCTTTATCTAGAGAAAGTCAATATTGGGTTAGAATACACATAAGTAATCTTTTTAAAAAAATATTATTAAATAATTTTTTTTCTTCATATTTCCTGGCCCGGCAACTGTTTATGTTATTTGGTTTCCTGCAGGGCAAGTGGAATTCGAATAATGGAGAAGTTGGAGGCACAGTCACTGCATGGCAATATGGTTTTGCTTGTTAATGTAAGTTAAAGGACTATCACCTCTGTCATACATAAACTCTGCTGGTAGAGCCATTGCTCAGCGATGGAAGTGAATGTCTTTTAAGTGGTTAATCTTTAAAATAAGTTCTTCAGCATTCAAAATACATAACTGGTAAAATTGTACTCATCTTGTAAATAAAATTGGGTCACAAGCCATAATATCCCTTATGTCTTAAAAAGTCCTCTACTTATATGGTAACTGTGCACAGACTAGATTAATCCTGCTTTAAAAAAGGGTACCAGGACCCTGGAAACTTTAGCTCAAGGATTCTGTCATTACAGAATTCAGCAGTACTGATGCCAACCTTAATATGTCTTACTGTTATATGACAGTGTCAGAGAAAAATTTCCCCAAATGGCAAAAAAAAACCATTCACGTATCTCCATTTTTCAGTGGAGGACATTGCTCAAGTAGGTGTCCAGCTACAGAAAGTGCCAACAAATTATTTAACAAATTGCTGTGAATGTGCATCTGAGGAGTTCTCAATGTCACATACTCAGAATGTGAACCAGTAAGTGATAAGATTATTGGACCTAATAAAGAAACATTGGTTGAATTTTTCCATGAGCCGAACTGCACAGGAGGATAAATCATTATGAGGTACCCTTTGGCACAAAGAACATTGTTAATTTATGAACTGTCCAGCTATCAACTCAAAGCTAGCTCTTCAAGCTCCCATAAGTTGGATATTGGAAATGATAGACTTGCTCTTTAAAAATGACTGTGCTAGCATGTGCATGACTTAAAGCACCTCAGAAAATTCGGATGAGAAGGAGGGAGTTTATTCTTCTCAATACCTTGTATTGTAAGAATAGAACTTAGGCTCAAATGGCTGCCTGCAACATTTCTCAGCATTATAGTAATGACAGAAACTACCAGAATCAAACTATCTGTGTTGCTATCATGAAGGCCAAAAGCTTCAGAAATCCTTGGAATAATTTCTCATATCTCTACTCCCTCTTCTCTCTCAATTTTCCCACCATTTCTCCTCTTGCTCTTTTAATGAATCTTTATTTAATAGTTGAGGAATGAGTAGACCCCCATTCAAAGCTTAAGTTCCTGCATAAAAATACAGGAAAAAGTCATATGACCAGTTCTGTGCTCCCTGACAAAACCCCAAAATAACAAATTTCAACCTAGTGTGTTGGACACAAACTTGATCTTTTCATGTTCATACATTGTGCATGGATCAGTCTTATTTATTAGCAGACAGGTAGATTCTTGCATTACAGTTGAAGTGACAATTCCCTTAGCATTCAAAGCAGACACTTATGGAATTAGCTGACAATAGAGCTTGTGTTTATATGCATGGGATGCATTTACACTTATAACTATGTCATGATCTGCAACATCAGTTAATGTGAAAATTATGCATTTAGGTTTAACACTGTATAAATGCCAGACAGGCAGAATGGAAAAGTCCATTTAGCTTCTTAAGTACAGCCCACAAAGGCAGTTTAGCATTTTTAGTTAACAACTACATTATTAATAACTTTTTGTGCTTTTATTATAGAAATGGTTAGAAAAAGCCATTTGACACTTTGAATATGATGAACAATTCCACCTGCTCTCCACTCTTTGTTTGTATTGCAAGGCTGTGCTTTTATTGCAAAGCTATTTACTACCAATATGCTTGCTATAACATCCTGTGTTATTATCTTTGCTACAAATAACCAAGGATGTTCATATCACTACATTAACCACCATTCTCTGACCCTGAAGAGCTGCAAGTCTTTCCAAGACAATGTGTTTTTCTTTGTACAGAAATTATAAGTATAGTACCACTTTGAAAGAAAGAAAAACATTCCTCTGGAATAACTTGCCTCATCATAGCATCCTAAAAACCACACCAGTCAAGCAGTCATACTATTTCTATCCTGATCTTAAAAACACAACTGGTTATATAGGAGTTTATCTATAGGAGAATTTTCAGAGCACAGGGTTTAAATAATTCTTGTAACCAATTCTGTCAGCTGCAGAAGCACAAATGAATGAGCCAAGATGACACATTCCCACGTTTGGCAGCTGCTAATAAACCTGTGGGATTTCCATTATTCAGGTGAGTATCTGCACAGATAACCATGATTGTGAATGCAGTTCCTCTCACTCATTAAAATTTGTGAGCGAAGGAAATAAAATGTCGATGTCTAAACCACTCCGTAAGCCAAAGTTTAAAATGGACATTGTGAGAATATTTCTGAAATAAAAGCAAGCTACAGTAGAAGAGTCTGTTGCAGAATTAATAGTAAAGAGGAATCTATTGGACATGAGTGAAGCTGCAACGTGAGTGAAAAGGGTTCTAGGAAGGAAAATAACCAAGTAAGGAGCATTCTGGCTAATGCACCACAGACAAAAAGGAAGGGCCAGCAGAAGCTAATCTGCCATCTGTGCCAGTCTCAGCCATTATGCCAACTGGTCACCAGCAGAGTAAGACTGTTTTACATTAGTCTTAGTTTGGTTATGCTGAATGATTTTTGTATCAATGTGTCAAAATAACTTCATGTAGAAAGTCTTGGTATTTCACCACTATTCCCTCTGATGAGCACATCCTTTTAGGCTATTACAATAATCTGCTGCTGCTATCACCACTAGTTTTTCTTCTACCATTTACAGAAGTAAAAGTGAGTTTGGGTTATTTAGGCAGAAATAGTGATTGTATAATCTAAGTATTTGATTTTCTCAGCTGGAGGGGAAAGTCCTGGGAACCCAGTCCTCTGCCAGTGTGATTTACCTAATGATTACTTCATGGAACATGGATGTTTATGAAAAAAACCTTTCTAGTAAAAAATGAAAAAAAAATCTGAGCTGGTATCTTAACTTCTAAGTCACATAAACTTTAGGTCCAATACATGCAAATGAATAATTTTTTGCAATATTTCATTTAAAAAACTCTGCAATTCCCTGTTTGCAAGCACACATGCATGGGCATTGTCAAAACAAATAAAACATATTCAGTTTCATTCATTTATATATTTTATATAATCCCACAATTTTTTTTTCAGTTAATGGATAGCAAATCCACATCTTTTTGTACTTATGCTAGTGCATAAATAAAGCTGTTCCTACTTAGAATTCCAATTCCTAAATAATTCCCTTCACAAATAACCTTGATTTCAAAGCAGTTAAATTCAACCTAGGGTTATAAAACATGCATTATTTATTTTACCTATGACTGCTAAATGCAATTTAATCTGGTTATAAAGGGGGAATTCAGTTTTATTTAACTTTTCTTAACAAAGATCCCTATGTTGCAGAATGTTTTACCTTGAAATTGTCACCCTTGCCTCTTAAAAAGAACCCAGAGAGAGAAAAACTCTCCTCAGACGTAGCAGCAGTCATACAGCATTTATTGTTGGGCTCTATAATCATATTTTCTAACCATTATTAATTTGTAATTAAGAAGCAATGAGCAAAAATTATTGCAAGGTTTCATTTCTGCCCCAATTAACATTTTGGATTTTGCTTTGGGGTCTTCATTACAAGCAAGTTGTCAAACTAAATGATGTGGCAAGTTATCTATATTTAGCAACCTATAATTTTAGCTTGTGTTTTACTAGTTGAAAACATGAGCAACTGACATCACTGCAGACAACAGGAAAGAAGAATGAACTAATATAAATATCCCCAACAGCATGCATTAATCTTCTGTGACTAAAACCCTCTGCCTGACCTTTCTTTGAAAACAGAAAGATTTCCAAACTGATTAAACCTAGAGGCAAGGCTGTTTTGCATATACCTTGTAAAAAGCCCCAAGCTGCCCAAAACTTTAGTCTAAAATTTAGCTGTGATCGAATTCTTCCTAGATAGTCATGCACCAGCCTGGAATTCTTCCAATTTTATTCCTCAGAATCTGATAAACTTGGAGTCCAGTTTTCATAAATCAGAAGTGAGCTTGCATTTACCTGGTTTCATCAGGTGTTCATAAATCATTCTAGAAAACGGGGTTCTGTTTATACTACTGAGTTCAGTGGAGCTTTGCTGTTAGAAACAAGCCAGGGTACTCATCTGCTCTGAGTGGACAATGTCACACCAGGAGTACATTCTAGCATTAATTCTAACATTAATTGGTAATTCATTAAGCTTAGCTTTGCCATCAATTAAGTTTAATTTTACCCAGGTATCCTCCAATGTGTTCAGAGGCCCAACCACATATCTCATTGCTTTAGGCCTTATTCCTACAACTTCTGAAGTACAAAAGAGCTCACAAATATATGGTGGGTAAAATGTAGGTAGAAACAATCACAGCAACTTTGATGCCCAAGAAGCTCAAAAATCTGTGCAGAGGTTAAAAGCAACTGTTTAGATCTGGAGAAGTCAATTTTAGTCTGATTCATCTGAAGTCACAGCAAGCTCCACTCCTGCCTCCAACATAACAAGTACTGAATAAAAGAGTACGTCTGTACTCAACATTTTTCCAAGCTGCTGAATGGCTTTACATGGTCAATGCAATTCCCATCATAATTTTCCCTCAGAACTAACTCAATCTGGAAGTTAGTTTGAAGCCTCATTTCTGAGAACTTTAGCCCAAGTATTACACTACAGTTAATTCAAACAAGAAGAAATCATTCCATTTAAGATACTAACAAGAGTCAGAAATCTTCATTGGGTCAATAGCAGGACATAGCACTACTCAGTGGGACTCACTGAACAGAAAAGTGTCTTCTTACTCTGAAGTGATTGATTAACATAAAAAAGGAATTAAAATTCATACAGGTTCGGATATTTTTGAGGTGGAATCTGGCTTCTTTGTCCAGCTGGAGGCAGAATATATCCACCCTTGCTAACAAAGAATATTACAAAAAGCACTGCTAAACATAGGATTAACACTGAAACTGTTTTTTCCATTATTACTTGCAACTAGCGTAAGTTGACAGACACATGGGAGATATCCAGTGTTTTTCCAAATACTAGTTGTAATACTTTGTAATAAAATTGTTTATGTGAGATGTTGGCATAATTGCTTACAGATACAAATTAAGACATTATTTCCTAAGCTGTGCAGAGCTGAAATCCTATGGCATAAAAGCAGGAGTAAATAAATACTGCAATATATTTTGTAGAACATTTTAATGCACCATGTGTCCCATAAATCAGAACAAATGCACTACTCCCCTTGCTTCCTGGATTTACTCCTACAGAAGATAGGGTTACCTAAACTACAATCCTGTCCTGAACTTAATCCTTTGTATTTTATCTCCATAGGTCTCACCAAGTGTATGAAATAAGGCATTGAGTCTTATTGAAGTTGATGGGGGGGAAAAAGCTTAAAAGCTAGAACTGGATAAAGCTAAATCAAGCCAATGAGCACCAGAAAATCTGCTTGAAGTCAAAGTGCCTTTGCCAACCTTTTTGACAGCTTAATATTCCAAATATTCAAACTTGAATCCTTAGAAATATGTAGAAAATGTCTCCTGTCCATAGTCAGACTTCTCAGAGAAAAGTTGTTTGTTTTTTACACAGGTAATGTTTAACTCTCTTGATCTACCTAGCTGCAAGGATCTGAACATCTCTTCATAGCAGCTTTGTGAGACTTCCATGAGTATAATACTGTATTACCAGGTGGCAGTTCCCACAATGTTCCCATTGCCCCCAAAGAACCCCTTCCAAAAAACAAGTCTGGCTTCTGAATGGTTGTGAATTTCTACTTAATGACTGGCATTTTGCAAAGCAACATACAATTCTGAATAAATCAAACCAGAATTATTGTTTGACCTTGAATCAAAGTTCCCTAACAGAGCTTCTGTCCACATGCTGAAACTCTCTTTTTTCCTCAGACTGTCAGAATAGAATTTGCTTCTCTTTTGAACCAGTAATGGTGCTGGGCAGTAACTCTAAGTGGCAATTCTATGCACTTAGTCTCTCTAGGAAGCCTCTTTTAAGCTCGAGAATGAGCTGATCATTCAATATTTCTGTCATAAAGATACTTCCAGACTCTTTCTGTGTAGATACAGTGACCAAAAGAACAGTGCTGAAGGTCTCATCACAGGTAAAAAACTACTAACAATGGAGCAATATCCAACCTATATCAACCACCAGAGCTAAGCTCTACATACCTTATGTTTCCAGCTTTTGGACCATCAACTTGGCTGCTCACATTCCTCAAGATAACGAGAAATAAGTTGTATCCTGATTATCCAAGTACTGTTACTCAGGAGCAGCATATTTATATGAACTTCTCATAAGACATGAAGTAAGGAAGCTGCTTCAAAAGACCTAATGCCAATTTAAATGAACATAAAAATATTGAAATATCTATTTTCTGCTACTTAATAAAGCAAAAAGCAACTAAAAAGCTGCTATAGTTTGCCTATCCCCTGTTGTAGCCATTTGATAGAACAGCAAGGAGATGCAGAGCTTGAGTCCCAACTTCCACTCAAAGCATTGGCAATGAAGCTGGCTAGAAAATAGGGCTTTTTGATTTGTGGTTATGATTATGCCCAAATCAGGCTAAGCAAATAAAATAATTACTCTGAACAACAACAACAACAACAAAATCCTGTTTTTCTGGAAATATTAATATCACCTTTCAGCATATTTGAGCTCCAGTTTAGTACCCCAGACCAGGCTTTGGAAGTGATCTGGATATCCTAACCACACAGCCCATCAGCTGCTGATTCACAGTTGGCAAATGTTACTAAGACTGATGAAAGCTTTATTTAAAATTTTAGAGGGGGTATTGACATTGATCTTAGAGTTAGGCTAGGAAAAAGTCAAATAAGATTAATCACTATATCTTAACTAACTTACTGATGTTGGCAAATATGTTACTGTAGCAT
The DNA here is from genome assembly GCF_041296385.1 of Aphelocoma coerulescens. Classification (NCBI taxonomy): domain Eukaryota; kingdom Metazoa; phylum Chordata; class Aves; order Passeriformes; family Corvidae; genus Aphelocoma; species Aphelocoma coerulescens. The sequence continues at coordinate 74,836,105 of NC_091017.1, forward strand.
AACATGATGATGAACTTCCTTCACTGTGATACAACCAGGAGAGGTATCTCCAAATACCATTTTACAGAGAAAATTATGACATACCATATATTCAATAATGTCCCATGCAATTTTATATTTCTTATTTTGGTTGCCCAAACTAACAATTCAAATAAGTTATTTATGATAATAAGCTTCATCTAAATTATGTTTTTGTAGTTATTTGATGTTTCCTAATAAATGCAGTAAGCCAGGACAAAAAAAGATTAATCAAATATATTATCTTTTACAGGTTATTTTACTCATATAATAAAAAAATAACAGATGACCGTGAATTAATCATTAGATGCACTTTTCCTTTTGATTATGCATCTGCTATCCAGCTTGATAAGACAAAAATCATCAGATACAAAGGCGTTAGGACAAAAATGATTATAATTAAGTTTAACATAGCCAGAAGCCAACCCTTCATTACAGTACTGAAGAAATTTCATGTTAATGAGAAGGCACATCTTCTAGACAGTTTCACAGCTTTAGAAAATAAGAATTCCTTTTCCTTCTAGGCAAACAAACAACAATGACAAAGTAATTTTCCAAGTTCTGAGGTCCTGCCAGGACCTGCCTACAGCTGCTATATCTGAATTACCAGATCACTTTTCCTGCTTTAGATTCGGATTTCAGATTTATTTCACTTGTAGGCACCACATTAAGAATCTTGTTATTCCAAATGGTAGTTGCCACTTCATTTTGCAGTTTTGTTCTTATTTGGATATTACTTAGAAGACATCTACAAACCAGGAGTAAACATCCTGTGCTATGGATTATTACTGTATGCCTCTGCTTGGTTCTTTGATGGTATAATTTATAAAAGCATAGTGTTTAATATGAATTCTTGTTCTCATCTTATTTCCACTACTCCCACATTCAGCTCCAATGCATTTTTACCCTAACTGCATATGAAATTATCTGCACAACTTGGTTGTGGTTTTTCTTTTTGGTGCGTTTTTCTTTTGTTGTTGTTCCTGCTCTGTTGGTTTTGGGGGTTGTTTTTTCCTTAGATTATAGACACAAAGGATGCTATGGAAAAACATACCAAAAATTTGATCAAGTCAAGATAAATGACATCCAAAAAACAACCCCAAAAAGTTTACCCACAGTTTATCCTTAAATCCACATTTCCCATTGGCAGTCACCTTCCTTTTGCTCATGTACCTGATTTTGACTTTCAAGAACACTTTTCCAAGGAATTGAATTTTAAGAGATTTATATCCTTTTGTGTTCTTTTCTGACACTTCAGTCTTTAACAAGGTGAGCACAACAACTGCCCTTTTCAGCCATTAAAACCCTCCTTATCTCCCTCTGCTGGTTCCAAACCTTATTAAATACTGGGAAACATCCACAGCCCTGAGAGATTTAAGTTTTATACAGGAGTATCTTTCCCATTAAAAGAAATCCCTCAGAGCTGCTGTCCCTCCACCCAGCTGGTCTGCAGATAGACTGGATAACACTAAGCTTGAAATTTCTTATTTGTACAATCACAGAATGGTTTGGGTTGGAAAGAATTATTGGGATCAATTAAAGAACTGTACAAGCAATAGGCCTAGAAGCAAAAGGCCTGTGTGTGAGAAAAAACTGTCCATGGGAAAGTCCCTGTGTGAAAAATAACAAGCAGGGCTGAGAACAAAGAAGGAGTTTTTGAAACGGTGCAGCTGTCCTGATAAGCTGTGCTAACCGGGAGTGAACGAGGGGAGACACTGAATTCTTTTAATCATAACATGACTATGGAAGCTTGCTAATGTAGTCCAATTATGTAGAAGTAGAAATGGGTTTTGATAAGCTTTAAGCCAGTTAGGAGTTAACAAGCTGGTATACTATATAAGTGCCTTTGGATTGCTAATAAATGGAGTTTTGCTCTTATCAACCATATTGGTTGGACTGCTTCTCTCCCCCCACTGGGGCCCAGGCTTCTCATCTTGTTATGCTTCTAACAGGAAAGGACCTTAAAAGTAATTTCCTTCTCAACCCCCTCCCATGGGTAGGGACACTTTCCACTAGACCAGGTTGCTCAGAGCACCATCCAACCTTTGTGAAGGCCATCAGCTGGCCTGATGACCTTGCAGAATCGTCCTCTGACCACGAACTGATCATCATATACTCCTGAGATGTGAGGAGGAACTAGAAAGCAGAAGCAAGCCAAGAGAAGCAGGGAGGTCAACTGTTGGATAACTGCTGTGGACAGGATGCGAACGTTAAGATGGGATGTTAGAACTGACAACTGTGCAAGAAACTGAAACTAATTAATGAGTTATTGCCATGCCATTTTTGGAAATAACACTATGCTATTTTTAGAACAGTATTTATATCAAAACAGTATAAGTGTAGTTGATGTGACAATAAAGCCAGACAAAGACAATGACTTCCTTGCATGAAAACTTGTGTCATTCTTTGTCTGCCTCGATAGTAGCTAGCATGCTACAAGTGGTGGCCCCGACGTGATCCGGACAGCCAACAGCCTTCACACAACCTGGCATTGGACACTTCCACGGATTCACTGCTGGTCAATAATGCAGCCTTTTCTGGCCTACACCATCCTCATAAAAAAATTGTGGAATAATAAAGAGCAGCTGGACCTCAGTAAGTTGCTCTTTCTAAAGACACACAGAACTCAAGATATGAGACCACACTGCCATTTCTAGACAGGGAATACCTCTGCTGTTACTACTCACAAAAATAGCCAATTATTCTCTGGCAAAATTCAAAAGACTAAATAAGCAGGTGAGACTGTCCTAGTTAATTTTTCTTATCTTTTTTCATAGCCCTGATAAACAGAATTCAGTGCAGCAGGAAATATCACATAGGTATCTATTAAGATTACACATGTGAAAGAGATTAGATTTAGATAAATGAAGATTAGAGCAGATTTTGTAAACCTAGATCTACTTTATAATTTGTAAGAAGGTGCAGATTACACATATCCAGACAACACAGAAATATCTCAGTATTAGGAATAATAAGTTCAATAATTAAAAAAGAAATTCCATACCATAACAAATTACAGCTTCCTGAATAACTACTATTGGAACTAAGGAAAAAAGAAGAGGGGAAAAAGTAAATCTCATAAACTTCAAGAAGTAAGAGATTTAGGTAGTTAGATTTTGGTACCTGACTTCTTTAACCTTTTTCTACTAACAGAACAAGAACTTCTAATGAAATACAGGCTTTAGGAAAGAAAATACCTACAGAAATACTCAAGCACTTCTACATTTTATCTCTTTTCTTCTCTCCTCTGCTAGTATCCCACAGTGCTCAAAAATGCTTTACTGAGCTGCTCTGTATTATATAGGGACATCGACTTCTCCCACTTCCAGCAGGCTCTACTTGCTAATTAGCCCTTAATTAAAATGAGTTGCAGCTGGTTTGAGACACTCCCCTCTCCCCAACCTCAGTGCCCGGTTTCTAATTTCAGAACTAATAAAAATTCCCACAAGCCAGTCTAGTCTGGGTGCTTTTCTTGAAAGAGTATATTCAGCACTTCTTTAGCGCTCTTTCCTCTTCCTCTCCTCTGTTTGTCTTGTAAGTACATAATTTTAAGAATAGATTTTGCTTCTTGTTTTGTTTTCTTTTCCTTTTTTTTTTTTTCCCTAGTGTTACTCTGCTGTTTAGGAAGTTTTGTTGAAGAGAATTATATATTTTTTTCTTTTTCCTAGATTTGAAACTTGTTTCAGTTGTTGATTTGATGAGGCTTTAGGTTTGAATAGACTGAAAGCCTGACAATAAAAGCTTGCAGAGGGCTGGTGCAGATGTCTTGCAAGCTTCCCAGATACTGCTGCCAACACATTTTAACTGAGGCTTATGATGTCTGTTATTCCTGCCTTTCCACTCAATTGAATTAAATTCCATTTGGATTTTGTGATGAGGACTAACATCTACAAAGGATGAAACCAAAGCTCGCAAACTCAATTTGACCTTCCCTGGATTTGCATATGTCTGCAAGGATGAAAAGGCTGGGCAGCCTCTTCTCTGTATGACTTTGTGTTGCAGCATTCCTGACTAAATATCACTGAACAAACCTCATTTCAGCTTCCTTGTTATGTTCCTGACTCACCCTTCTGAAAGTTAATCTGATCTAAACCAAGAGACGGATTAGGCTCTCCAGGCAATTCTCTGAAATGGTTACTGTACCAGACAAACAGAGCTGTGAGCAGAGTTTTAAAGAAAAAAAAAAAAAAAATCTGGAAGGAAAAGTGGGGGGGAAAAGTAGTATATGGTTACATTCACTGAGTTCTGAGGGAGCAACTTGAAGTCATGGCTTTTTTATCCTCTTAAAAATATATATATATATTTTCCACTTAAATGTAACCAATAACAGCATTCAGTCCACTGAGCATGAGAGGTAAAAGAGGAAGAGGCAAATAGTGGCTGCATTTTCTTATTCTCCCCGGAGGCGTAGATCTTAAGTGGCAAATAATATTTAAGGATCTATTGGCAACAGGACTGTAACCACTCCACATTTGGCCATCTCTATATATAGAGAATGAAAACTGCAGTTTACCTTTCTGCTATGTCAGAAGCAGAATTTCAGTTCTTGGAGCATGTGGATCCAGATAATAGTTTTATTCATTTATTATATTTATTTTCTGTCTTGCAATCATGCACATGTTTCTCTCCCCATCAAAAGTCAGAGGTTTGGGATTGGTTTCCTCCCTGCCCTTCACATGTGAACTGAAACTCAAAATAAATTATTAAATAGACTATTTTTGGAAAAAATAATTGAAATATTTGGTGTCAAATTCATTTGTTCAAATTAATTTTTAGGATAAAAATGTCATTGTATCATTTCTGGCATTAAAAAAAGAAAACTTCCTTCTAAAAATATAAGACTGCAACAAAAAAAATTCCATTTTTATTAAGCCCTGATAAACACTTGCTTCCCTGTGTGTTTCCATCTATGAATCTCCTATGAGTTCAAAAAGTCAGAATAAAAATCTTAAATAATAAAGCTTATTTTAAAATACGTTTGTAAAAAGAACATAACTTTGAAATTCTGCAGCTTGACGGATGCCTTCAGATCAGGTTTCATTTATGGGAATGTTTCATGAGGCAGCACTGAATGTTTCTTCATTTCCAATTAGCTTTCTAAGTAAATGCAATGCATTTTAGCATTTTTCGTGCAGAAAACATTTTTTCTCTGCTTTTAATGTTCAAAATGCCAGGTTTTACCCCTACTGATGATCATCAGCTGTGGTGACTTACTGCTGTAATCTCCATACCTCATGAGATTTTACTTTGAGTCTGAAGCAAAATTACTTAAAGTTGCATCTAGAGGCAGTTTGGTGTTTCCAGGGGTAGTTCTAATGCAATTTCCCCCTATCAGAATATCTTCAAAGGTTGTTTCCATTTAAAGTATCCTCACAAATGGAAATCCCAGATCTTCCTGTGATGGGGCACACTCCAGATGTGTCCAGCCCTATGAAGTTGTGTGCTGACTTTTCTCTGTAATACCTTTATCTTCTTTTACACAAGTGATACTTGTGGTAAATTAACTGAGATATTTTAATGATGTCCTCTAAAGATACTCCTGTGAGATGCTATTGAACCCTGGTGTGCAGTTGGCAATGCACAATCAAAGGCTGGCTGCACTCCCTGCTTCACATCCAAATATCCATCGGTCTGAGGAGTGTGGTCTCCTCCTTTTCCTTCCCAGAGGCTTCTTTACAAACGCATTCCACTGAATGACAGATCCTGCCTGGCTGCAGGGAAAAGTCTTACTGAAAATTCAGCAGCCCTCATCAAGCAAAGACAGTGCTTTACCCTTCCAAAAGACTTTTTCCAGAAGTTAACTCTAAACTTTACGATGTTAAGGATAAATGTTCCACAGAAAGTTGACAGGTTTTTGACATGTTCTGTCCATCTGAAGGAAATGATAGAAGTAAAAAGACACATGAATTTAGCTTCTTATTGGAAACAGAGAAGAATAACTTTGAATAGAAGAACTTTGTGCTTTTGAGAAAAGGCAGAACATGTAAGAAACAGAAATGTCTCATTCAGCAGATGATTAAAATTCCCATTGTAAGGGAATGAAGAAAGATGTTACAATCAATGTTAGGACTTGCAGTGAATATACAGCTGAGATAAAAATGCATAGTGAGAAATAATATTTTTCCTTTTTTTCTTTTCCCCCAGCACTCTGCTTTTCAGGCAGCGATCTAGAGAACACAAGAAGATGGAAGACTGCCCTGCAGCTCCAGTAAGTTTAGTCTCATGTTACTTTCCTGTACGTGTCCTTAAAGGTAAAAGGCAGTGAGCAATCAGTTCAGAAAATTACTAGATTCACTTTGTGTGGCCAGAGGGGGATACTCCTTTAAAAGACAGTGAGAAATAGAAAGTGTAATGAGATCCTATGCTCCTATTTTAGCCATACATGTGATGATAAAATATTAGTATAGTGTGAAGGAAATACAGAAAGAAAATCACTGTAAATATCAATGCAAAAAGTAGCTTGGGTGAGCTGATTTATGTCCAAGGGCAGTCATCATAAAATCCATGAAAGGAGTCATTCTAAATCCATGGAAAATAAGCCAGAGGAACACACTAATTTCTTTATGTCCAGGCAACACAGTTATTAATTTTTGTCTTACTTGCACTTTGCATACCTTCTGTACAATTTTCATGCATTTAAAAAAAAATGGGATTTAGAAGTGAGTGAAAAGAACAATATTCTGTCTACAGGAAGGTGGCATATTTCAATATATTAAAAAGTTCTGAATAGCTTTTTGATGAAAAACAGAATGTGTTTTGGCCTTGTTTATAGAGTAAAGTTATTTATTAAGCAGTAAAAACAAATAATTTGGAGAGAAACTTCTTGACATGTTGGACTGAAGTACCAATTCATTTCTGAAGAGTGTTGACATTGTGCAGTAATGTGGTATCACAGGAAAGGCAACATGAGGTTTGAGGTTCAAATGCTTACAGGTTTGTTCTCACCTCAGATTTGAGGATCAAAATGCATTTTGCACATCAGATCTGAAGATGTGATTCATCACATTTTCTTTAGAGGACAGGTGCAGCACATTATGGAAAATACAGTTTGTTTTTCCAGTCATGTGAAAATGTGTCATTCTTTAATTGACTCAGAATAAAGTTTAATTGGCTTGGGGTAAAGTTTCCAGTGAGTTAAAAATGCTACTGTTTTAATATGGTTTCAAAACAATATAAAATAAAGGTATACTATTCCATTTTCCAAAGATAATATGGTGTAATCCTAAGGAAAGAGAATGGGCATGGCTGAACAATCTTTCCTACAGTTATGGGTGGGCTTATCTGGGGGGGTTTCTTTGCTTTTTCTTTATCCAAAATTTTCTTCTTTACTTACTTTCAATCCAAAATTATTCTGCCAGAGACATCTTTCTAAAATGTCTATTTCTCCATTCAAACCAAGGTTGATGTGCAATACAGCATTTGAATAAATCTTAGAAAAATTGTTCATGCTCCTGGACTCTGATAACTGTGTTCACTCCTTGTGTGTTCTTCAATGGATGGTCAGTCTGCAACCAATTCCCAGTTGAAAAACTGAAAAATTGGAAGGTTTACTTTTCTTAAAGATTATATTAGGCAAGACTCTTCAGTAATTTTTAGGCACTCAGATGCAATCAACTACTCATTTGGAGCCTGCTGTATTTCCAGGTACAGCACTTGTGCACTTAACTACAGAGTTTAGATGGAAATCACCTGCCATTTGATATAGTAAAGATACTAAATGGGAAAATAATCACTGATGATTGCTGAGTTGGGTCACTAGGAAAAAATGTTGATTTCCCACTTAAAAAGATCAGAGGCAATATGATCAAGGTCAGGGTGATAACACTTAAAACTGTTTTTCCCTGTAATGGATGTAAAGAACACAGGGAAAGATGGGAGGCACAGGTGAAGATGGTTGAAGTGCTGGCATTTAACAAAGGGATGTCAGGCAGAAAACTGACATCTGTTTTCAAGCCCATCGTTATAACAAAAATGTTTAGATGCACCTAGAAAAAAGAATTTCAAGAAGATTTGGATTGATGAATCCCCTTTCATACCTCTTAACAGGATAATCAGACTAGGAAAACAGTTAATCCCTAGAAAACAGTTAATCCCTAGGCATACAGCACATCTGGAAAGATCACAGCTGTGCCAGAAGCCAGATGTTGAAATAATCCTATTTAGATTGAGAAAACAAGAAAAACAAAAATGGAAGAAAAGCACACACAGTCATAATGGATGGAACAGTCAACTTGAAATACCACAAGCCTTTTTACTTTCTGTTTTTATGAAGGCTAAAGCATTGGTTATTCTGGAAATGTTTTAATTGCTGAAGCACTATGGAGGGAAAAAAAAAAAAAAGGTTGTTTGAACAGCTGGCTGCCAAAGCCGTGGCTTGGAAAGCAGGTGCAGACTGGGCTTCACAAACAACCAGAAGTTCTCTCTGTGATTAACCCAGACCCATTGCAATTTTATTGTGGTAAGAATGTAATATGAGGGATTCCATAACGAAGGGAACAGGTTCTAGTGAAATCATCAGGTATTGGAGGAGGGAAGATTCCTTCTTCTTTTAGGAACTCTGCAAGTGTGACTCCAGCAAGTGATCTCATCTCTCAAATTCACTTCTTTATTTCTTGTGATGTTTTGTTTCCCTTCTAATAAATATTTCAAAGCTCAGATTTGCGAAAGATTTTTTCCATCAGCTTTAATTCTTAAGTCAGGTAAATGAGTAAAGGAGAAAAGATGAACTTCATAGAGAATAATCTTCACAGAAATTGCACCCGGACTTTTTCTGACTGTGTGGTTCTAATAAATACCTGAGTATTTACACTTTTTTCTCCTTGAATTATGTATGCATCAGCTGCAGAGTCTATAAGCATAAAGAAAACTTACTTCCTGGAATATTTATGACACATCTGAAATATTAATAGTGACAGTAACTTAATTCAAATGAAAAATAAACATACCTACAGTATGCTCTTTTTTTTGTGATTCTGAACTGATTTAATTGAGATGTTGCAGTTATTGAGAAAAACATGACCCTTACAGTGTATTTGCTATACAGGATTTCTACATACTTACTTTAAACTATATTTAAAATAATGACAATATTTTCATGTGCCACAGAAAGAATGAGTCATTGCAAAGCTCAAGTGTACTTGTATGAAATTATGTCCTTATGTTTGGTGTTACTTCAAAACCTTGTTGGAAAAAACAGATAAAGAAGTAATACAACTATTGAGTTTGGTAAGTATCACTGGCACCAAAAAAAAAAAAAAAAAAAAAAAAATTAGAAAAAAAAATATATGTGTGTGTAATTAAAAATTACATGTCTATTCCAGGGATGTCTTAACCCTGGAAGTGTTCAGGTGTTCAAAGCCAGGCTGGAAGGGGCTTTGAGCAACCTGGTCTAATGAAAAGTGTCCCTGCCTATGGCAGTGAGTAGGAATTCGGTGGTCTTTAAGGTCCCTTCCAAAACGTTCTTTGATTCTGTTAGATAATTTTGAAGTGGATGTTGCAAATATTCAGTATTCTTTCTAATATAGTATAAATATGTTAAAAATTATATAGAATATCTGATAAATTATTAAAAATGTATTATACATTTTCAACAAAACTTGAAATTGAAGAAGTAAAAATGCTTTAGGTTTGCAGCAGGGAGTAAAAATCACTCTTGGTCTTTAGACATCTTTAGTCATTACACAGGAAAGCAAAGTATATCCCCATCTTTTTATGGAGGATGTATGTATTGTGTAACAAATAGGAGATATTTAGTTCAAATTGTAGGAAAAATTACATAGAAACAAGTAGGAAATGACCAGGAAGTTCCCATAAAAGTTTAAATGGATTAGAAAAAGATTTTACAAATTCATGTAAAAGTGGTCCATCCTTTTGAGTGTTAAACACAATCAGATGCCTAAACTGGCATTCAGAGAGTCCATAAACTGCTGATTACAAAGAGAATGTCCCCAGAGAAGAATGTGCCTGCATAATGACTATTTCTTTTTTAATCCAGCTATCCTGTTGTCAAGCAGGATGCTGGAATAGGAGAAAGCTGCAGCCTGTCTCAGTATGGCAATTCTTTGCTTGTTCTTGGGAAAGAAGAGAGATTTAAGTACCTCAGCACTTAATTATGTTTGTAAATGTGTCCCAGAGTTAAAGTTGAGCATACAATTAATTTATTTGCTGATTTGGTGGGTTTGGATTTCATTCTGTAAATTATTTATTGCAGAACTCTAAGAGGTTCCAGTGATCCCAGTACAGACAGTTCACAGGAGTGTACTCTTATTTTGCCCTGTTCCACCACTTCTGGCAGGTGAACTTTCAGATCTTTGAATTAAGAAATGGCTGCTTAAAACTTTGAGGTTAAGTGTGAAGAGCAGTAAGATCACATCCAATTAAAAAATAATTCCCCAACAATGTTAACTTACAGGTCACTCATTTTTTAAGAAGCCATAAATAATTTATTCATTACTAATTAGCTGCATCTACTTTTCCATCATATCTCCGATTTAATGAGCAACATGAGAGCAGTATGCTAATTTAAAACTGTAGAAGTTGTAAAAAAGGAGTTGACTAAAGGGATTCTCTTCAGGAGGGTCTAATAGAATTCAGGACAGGATTACATCAGAAACAAATTGAACTTTCTGTTCTGTGGGTATTTTTGAGAGTTCAAACTTCTTCTGTCCCAAACTGAAACAAATAGAATGAATCTGTTTATTTGTAAGGAAGGCAGAGGCACATCAGTTTGAATCAGTCAGTCTGTGGATCCTGATTGCTTATATTTCATGCTTATATTTCAACTCTACTCTGCAATGTGCTGTCAGGAGATTGGATTGGGAGGAACCATTATTGTAGCAATTTTCAGGATGCTGGAAGTGAAAATTAGATTTATTTTCTTTTCTGAAAAGTTTTGAAGGGTGAAAGAGACTCCCCATGGTCCCATGATGTGGCTCCTGTTGGCCCAGGGACATGAACAGTGGAGAAGGACTTTTAGCTCTTCTCCTAAGCACTTATGCAAAGCAGAAGCTCCCTTATTTTCCATATGAAAAGACAGCTGCAGGGGTGTATAAAAAACTGAAACCTAGCTAAGTTAAGGAAAGGATTCATCTCACACAGTCTTAGCAATTGGACTTGGTCAGATGCATTGATACAGCAGGGATGTGGGCAGAGAGCTCATAGAGGGACCTCTGCAACACAGGTTCTAAAACCAGTCAAGATGACTCCTGCCACAAAGTTTTGAGCTATTAGCCAAAAATAAGTTTTCTGTACCTCTCACTCCTTCAGAACAGCAGATATGACTGGAACCTTTTATCTAATTTCTCAAGACTTCTTACAAACTTTGTACTTATTTGCAAAATTAGGACCACAATTTCTAGACACTGGGAACGTAGGGATTTTTTAATCTATATATATAGATATGCTCTTAAAAACAAAAAATTACACACCTTATCAGTTAAAACAGTTGACCATCTCACCAAGCCTTAGATTTCTAAAACAAAGCTCTTAATTTAAGGTGTACTATTTTCTACAGTCAGCAGTAAAAGAGGGACAACTCCAGAACCCAAACCAGTTTGTTTGGAAATCTAATTTAGTATTCCCACTGGAGAAAAATCACCTTTCTGAAGACAACAAGCTTTGTACAAAACTCGTGTGTTATGGACCAGGACAGTGAGCTGTTAACCTGAGAGTCATCCTGCCCCATGTAAGTCAGAATGCAGGAGTGGGAAATGAGAGAGAGCACAAAGGTATTAAAAGATCATGGAGCACCACCTTGGCTTGTTTAATGGTTACTTTAAATGTTCACGGCTATTTAAATTGGATTAGCTTCAATTCTCAAGTGGTCTGCCTGAATAAACAATCCTCTCATCTCTAATGAAAGGATAAGTCTAGAGAATTAAAGTGCCAGGGGTGAGCCTAGAAGAGGGGAAGAATAGTCTAGCGGTCTTTAGGAGGTCTTTATTTTTATTATTTTACATTGACTGTCTTTCTCTTGCTCAAACAAAACATTTCACACCCAAAGCATATGAACAGGATGTGTATCTTTGCAGCATGAGCACTCAGGGTTGGACTTGCCAGAGATTAGATGGAAATCTCCTGAGTTTGAGATCCCATTTATCTTCCAGTCTCCAGATACTGGACTCCTTTTCAGTTCATGATTAATTAATTGACTGTGAAGCTCTTAGCACAGCTTTCCCTTAAACATATCTTGGTTCTAGCACACCTCCAGAGGTTTTGGCTGCACAGGCAGCTGTGCTGTCTCTGGGCCCCTCTGCAGCATTCACTGATGCCAAAGGGAGCTGCAAGGCTGCAAGCAGGAAAGAAAACACCATGATGTGGCATTTTTAAAGGTTTGTCTTTGAGTAGGTTTTAAAAGTTGCTTTTTTAATATTTTTTCTCTAGCCTTTCTCTGCAATCTAGAAATTGCAGTATTATCAGGACCAATAAAACAGTATATAATTCTGAATGTTCTGAATGAATTTTCATTACAATCAGATCTATTTCCAGCAGTGCTCAGTTTGTGTATTTCTGGCTTGAAATACTAAATATCAGTATTAAAAAAATAAAAGCAGGACCCTGGTGATTTTAAAATAACTCTGATACCACACAACTCTTCCAGGCTATTAACACTCTGGGAATACAGCTTTTCAGATAAATCTGTTCTGATCTGTGGCCCATGTTGTGTTTATCCCAGTTCCTTAGAGACAGTTCTACAGTTTTATCATTAGGTACTGCCTGCTTAATAATTTCATATAAATTTAAAAAAAAATTAAAAAGGAAAGCACACCTTTTTATTTATTTTTTTAATACAAAAAGGCACATTAAATTATGAAACCATTTTAGAGTCCCACTGTTGCTGGAAGAAAATAGAAGTACAAAGTCACCATGCAGTGGCACAAATGCCAATTCTGAAAAGAAATATTAATTTATTCGTGTTGTCAAGATAAGAGGCATTTTCTACAAATTCACAATAATACATGCATGTCTGGATTCTACCACTATGGGACAGAGCTAAGATTGCTTTAAAGCTTTAACACTAATTTATTTCTTTGAAATCATAGATGTTCAACCTTTTCAAATTTGAACTTCCCTAATTTATTTTTTTTAAGTTGTGACTCATCATGTAATGGAATTTAGGTGTTACACAGTAGACTTCTTTTTGTTTCCTGCTTCTTGCGGGGTCATTCAGAGCAATCCACTCATTTTTAAAGTTGATAAGGAGTTAGGCCAATGGATAACTGGATTTCAATGTCTTTAACCTTAACTCTGAGTTTCTTTTATCTCTTTCCTGGTTCACCTTATCTGTAAAGAAAATCTTGTGTGAAATTGTCTTTAGGCGAACAATTTTGTTCAATCTCTCCTGAAGATATTTTCATTTATGAAAAATAATGTGGGTAGAAATGCCTATCAATCCTAAAAGGACATTTCCCAGTCATAGCTTATGCTCCAGATGTCAGCAAGTTGAAGGCTTCCATTTTCAGCACAGGCAATAAAAATGCCATTAGAAGTATAGAATTAACTTCATAATTTGAATGGAGAATTACTTGAAAAGTTAGAAAAAGGAATAAATTTTTTAAAAGATGCCTGAAAAAAATACCTGGAAACTTATGAAATACTATAATTCTACAAAATTTATGTCATTTTATTCCATTATTGTAAAATACTAAAAATAAAGAAATTATGTCTACTTTCATCTCGTGGTGGTGGTGGATAAAGGTTCCAAGTAAATAAATCCTTAACAATAATAATGTGAGAGTAGCAATGAAAATACAAAGGCCTTGTCCTGATTTTAAAGAAAAGCAAAAGCACAGAGCAAACATATTGACACCACTTAAAAATTTAATAATTGTTTCACACGCTTAAAAAAAACCCCACATCCAAACGTTTCATCAAAATATAAAAACAGTGCATGTATAGGTATGGTTGGGTTTTTTAACTTTCTCGGAGTGCTCTTCCTTTCTTTTCCTCAAATAAATATATTTTCAGAGAATTCAACAATATCTCGTGTTTTGATTTCACTGGAACTGGGTAATACTGACCTTTTTGTGGGCAGTTTAGAAGGAAAGCCATCCATACCTCAATGATATTGATAAGGACGTGACACTGGAGAAGTGACTTGTCCCCCAGTCCCACCCCAAGGCAGTGTCTGGGACAGAGCAGGAAATCTTTGAAATCTCATCTGGTGCCAGTGACTTGGATTTCTTCAGCACAAACCTTTCTCACTTCTATGAACTCTTCACAGCTGCTCTAGTTGTTCATTTGTGTGCATCATCCAACATTCAGTTCTTCCACCAGTCATTTTTTCATGTTCTGAGCAGTGCTGAAATAGCTGAATCTATTCAGCTGATAGCTGATCCATCACTCATGGCATTTTGTTACCTCTCAGATCCAGATTTATGATGCTCTTTATCTACATGACGCAGGTAACTCACATTTGATGTACTGTGCTGGTTTTATGGCTCTATGCACGATTGGGTGTGAATCTCCACAACATGAAAATAATAGTGAAGAATTGATCTATATTTTCACTAGTTCACTGAAAAATTCCTCAGGGGTTAGAGCTCAGCCTTACCACTGTGTGAACCTTGTGCCCTTCTTAAAAAATCTGATTTGTAACATAATGTCACTGTGTGAGTTGTGTTCTCCTCTAGCCCTTCTGGGTTAAAGGTTACTCTGCTTCTCCAAAGACTTCTTAAATTTCGAAGTAAATTGCTGAATTATGATAAATCTTCAGAATCATACAAAATAAAAAAAGAAAAAATACCAACCATAACCATCCTTGTCATCTTTCTTGTAATCAAACCCATATTTTTCATGACTATATGTAATACCTTGTAAGCTATTGACCTTTTGCAAGCAAACGTGGAGAGTTGGAAATGGGGCTGACACCAAAAAAAAAGAGGGGTTTTTTGAGCATAGAATTATTGTGTCCATCTATTTCCATGCCAGCAATTGCACACAGCATTGAATTTGTCCTCAGCAATGATCCCAACCACTGTCAAAGCTTGATTATCTCATAGAGTATAGGGTTTATGATGCCTTTTGATTTTTCCACAGGGAATTTTCAGAAAAGAAACATCTGAGTCCATAACTGGAATATCTCAAATGGGAAAAATTAAACATCTGAAAAGAAAGACTATTATAAAGATGGGAGTTGAACACGCAATATGCATGTGTGTGTAAATGTATATAAATGTGAATAACTATTTATTTATATTCTCAGTTGTAAAAGTTTGCAGCTCTACACAGATACACACACAAAAGTTTGCAACAAAATCGGGAGAATAAATCCAGTGACACTGAATTCTTTATTTTCTTTTAAGGATGAAGTGTTTTTCTTCAGAACACCATTTTTGTGTCTTTATCTGGGCTGCAATAATTTATGTTTCTGGCTTCTTATAATAACAATTTTGATACTAACACATCCACCTACAATTTATATCAATAGCAGACATCTTCAATAGCTCTCAAACTGCAAATTATTTTGAAAGGGAAATGTCTGTACATATTGTTATTCTGGTTGTAAAGTCTGTGAAAACATTCTTCTCCCTGAGCTCTTTGCTTGTTTTTAATATAGGCATAAAGGTAGCTAAGCTATGTTGAAAGAACACTTGATCAGAATGTTAAAACCAGAGATGGCTGGTGCAACATTGTCTGCACAACCAGAAGTGAAGCTGCTCAGATGGTTATCAAAATCCCATTAACATGCTTAAAATAATCTTTACTTTCCTTTTGATGGTAACTTCCTGCACTGATGAAATATTATTCTGAACTGTCACCACATTTCTCAACAGAAGAGGCTGGAATTAGTTTGTGGAAGAAGGGTGTGATGAGAGCAGTTGTTTCCTCTGCATTTGTAGTGTCTGTTAAAATGTGGAGCTGATACAAAAGATCTCAGTCACTCAACCATCAGAAAGAACAAATCCAAAATATCCACACTTTGAGCTTCCAGTAGAACTAAATGAAGAACCAGCAAATCATTATTCATTGCATTGCACCATTTCCCTACATCTTTAAACCCCTTGAGCACTTTTTGAGAATTAAGTATTCTCAAGGGCCTTTCTTTCTGCTTGGAAAGCTTCTTTATTCCTGCACCAATCTTCACAGTCCCAGTTTTCATGTTTTAGTAAATATTTTTGAGATCTGTACAGAAAGATGGTCATGATATTAAAACATGGTGAAGTTTGTAATGAAATGGAAACCCAAAACAGGCTTGGAAAGACTCATTTTGCACATGTCCAGTAGTTGATACATCTCACTGAAGGGAATATGAACTATTTGATTGCAATATATGTGTTGTTATATCATTACCCCTTTTGATTAAAAAAAAAAAAGCCATGGAAATACTCCCCAGATTTATAAGATAATTTTTACCACTATGCTGCTAAGGTCAAGAGTAATTTCTCCATAAATAAGCCTGTCATTTCATCCACAGAGAGCAGTTGGTTTAAATTACAGCTGGAGAAAAAGATTATGAATATTGTCTCTGTGAAAATTGGTGCCTTTTTTGCTATTGATTGACCAGCATTCCTGTCAGTTATTACTATTTGACTAATAAACATTAAAAGGACATTAAAAGGAGATCTGCTTTTGAGAATTCTTTCAAAGTAAATGATAACCAACAGCACTGGATGCAGAGGGTAATTCAGGGCTTAATTAAAAATTACTGTTGAAAATTTTTGTTCTGAACCATACTGCCAACCTCATAGAGATAATTATATACAAAAATGCCTACATAATTCCATATTTAATGTAATTTTTTATATATGTCATAGTGCACTTTTTGGGGGCCATTTTACTGTTAATTCCAAAGTAACTCATCTGCATCGCTTTTTGTAAACGTACATTTTTCAGGTCTGATCCTATCTTTTAGTTGTTCATGTCTGTACAATAACTAGAACTTAATTTGCATCATCTTTCCTAAGAATTCAGTTTTCCTGAGTTAGAGACTGCTGCCATAGCCTTTTCATTGCAATTTATCACATTTGATTTCATCTATTGGTTTGGTTTTCTGGGCTCCTGATAACCGCTTTCGCCTTAAATAAACCTCATGTTCTTAAGGTCCTGATATTAGGAATGAGAAAGAAGAAAAAAAATGAACACCTCATGGTAGCAGAAAGTTGGCTAAAGGAGGCAATAATAACTTCTGTCTCTCAGCTGTACTCTACTGAATGAAATGCAGTAGAACATGATGTTATTGTGACTTTCATTTGTGTTTTGGGGAATAATAGTGTGTGCAAGAAATCTCTAGGTTTAAAAATTCTATAAAACCAGAAGAAGGACTATCTGTGATCTCAGGATTATCTTCACCTTACTGGAATTGGCTTTCCTTTTGCCAGTTTGCTGGTTAAAAACATCCACGAGAAACAAATCTTTGGACAAATCTCAGCTGCTATTCAACTACTTCTGTTCAAAAGCCACCAAGATAAGCTGAAGGAGTTGCAATGTAAGTACTTCACAAAATCCCTCTTCTAGACATGGCTCTAACTGAATTATCTATCCCAAAATTCACCACAGTCTCACCTCTAAGTCCATGGAAATGATTTCTCCTGGCAGCCAGATGTCTATAATGCATGACAACAGAAGTCAGCCTGAGGGCCTTTGGCTAGAGAAGCAAAAGGTCACATCTCAGGCTCAGTACAAGTCTTGTGGGACACCAGAGAGAAATCTGAGGACCAGAGAATTCTAGTTTTTACTGTGTTTAAGACAATGAATTTCCAGTCTCATTTCCACGAGTAATGGAAAATTGTCATGGAAAAATGAGAAAAAAAAGAGAAAAAAAAAAAAAATTTCAGAATACTAGATGCAAAAATACTAGATGTAAAAATACCAGATGTAAAAATACCACTAAAAGTAATTTTTTCACCCAGTGTGAAGAAAATGTTTTTGACTAGAAATTCTTAGCTAACCTGTCCAGCATCAAGGAAAAAAAATACAATATAACCCACAAACAAAAATTCAACCTCAGTATATCATTATGCAGTGTGAGACATCATTTTTATTCAAGAAGAATATATGTAAGACTCCTCAAAGTCAGCAGGATCTTCATTCATCTCTTACATCTGAAAATCACAGCCTAGAAATATGTCAGAAAAAAGTAACAAGCCGAAACAATAACGTACATCCTCAGTCATGTTTCTCAGCATGTTTGTAGGTTTTACAAGCCTTTGAAAACATGAGAATAGAAGATCATCCATAATCCCATCCATGTATGCAGTTGCTGAAGTGAAATGTAATATCTTTTAAAAAATTTTGAAAGGGCTGAATTTCTAAAAAAATTCCAGTGCATTTTTGAGTGCTTGTAAACATTCATAAGGCAAAGCAGAAAGTTCCATAGTTTTAGATACAAATAGAATGAAGGCAGTAACTTCTTGCATCTGCACTTCCCAACTCCCAAGTTTTGTTTGATGCCTTTGTTTTTGTTTCAGAAAAAAACCAATGCTCAATTGTTATTTATTCCTTTTCTCCAAGCCTCTCGTGGAACCTCTATCATATTTCATGTCAGTCTTATTGCCACCATCATCCATATTTCATATCTTTGCTATATCTCATGTCCTTTCCTCAGCTGAAAAGTTCCAATAGTTCCAATGTGTGTCGATGAACTTCAAGTCAGACAAGAAGTATTGAAGAAGTACCCCAGAACTTCATTTTTCACATAATAGAAGCCTTTATTTCTAGAAAATCTATTCCAGAATAGCATTTTGTTACTGTCAATAGATATATATTTACAGAAGCTAAATGTTTACACCCTCTCATGTTTACAACCTCAAGTTAATCTTTGATGACCATAGTCTGTTGTGCTTACAAATTTCTTCTCAGAGATGTTCTATGAGGAGTGTGAGGTTTCTCACATGGAGTTTCAAGAAAGCAGCAATTCAGACCAAGGTGTGGAACACGTTGATCTATCTCTGCTTGTGCTGGTTGAGAATATTTTCCTTTATGGGAGTCAAGTTGGAATAAGTAACAAGGATTGTGCCCGTGGAGACCAGTGCTGCAGTTTCACAGTCATGTTAAGGCAGTATGAGCCAACAATATCCATGAAAAAGGAATGTAGTAGGAAAAAATCTCTAAAAACAAGTTTTGTGAGATAGTAATTTCAAAGTAAAAACCATCATCATTATAATAATTAAAAAGCCCACCGCAAGACAGATGCCAAAGAATAAAATAAATTAATTACTCAGATTGTTAGTTTGTCCTGCTAATGCTGAAGATCTGTAATTATGATATGAAAAGAAATTTGAAATTTGAGGTTTCATCTACAAATTCAGGTACAGTATTTGAAACGAGAGAGGATTAAATGGGGGCACCACAGAAATCAATGGGTGTTCCAAAGTCAATGACAAAATTCTCCTGAACTTAATGAATTTAAATTCAGAAAACCCAAGAGGTCGTTAAGGGCCAATCCAAGAGGCTCCATCTGGAGCTCATGCCTCTGTGTAGAGCACTGGGAAGGAGCAGAAACACAAAATATCCTATTTTCTAGTGATCTGGGCATTTCAAGAGCTGGTAGAGCACAAAATACTATCATGAGAGGAGGGTGCAAAATTTGAGTGGATACAATCTTAAATTCAGTGTGCTGGAAAAGATACTGAAGAAGCTAATTTTGCACCACAGGCTCAGTAAAGGAAGCACCAAACAAATCTCCTTGAGTTTTTCCACTGTGTATATGTGGACTAGACAATAACCTGCCCCCTTATGTGTAGTAAGAGCATCGAAAATGCACAAGTCAGAACCCTAGGAATTGCTGTAGCCAGAGTTAATGCAAACTGCTGAAAACAAACCTTTAGCTGAAAAACCTCATGTGGATTTAAAAGTTCATATTCTATATTGCTTGTCAATATTATTATCTGCAGGAAAAAAAATAAGGTCTATGAAAAATAAAAATTGGTGCATGAACAAAAGTGTATTTTGGGGGGAGGGGATCATAGTTAATTATAGGGGTTTCTGTTATAACTACTTCTCCATGAATATACATAAGCCTAAATATTCCATTATCGTTTAATTATACAGCCATTAGAGGAAGAAAATTGCCAGTGAAAGCAGCTATGAAAAATGTATATCATTTACAAAACTATACATAATATACCACAGATATTTTCAATATCATAGGAAAAAGATGACTCTGAGGATTTCAGCATTGCATTTAATCACTTTTATACATTATCAAACCTTTCATTATGTAGAATTATGAGTGAGCTGGAAATGAAAACTCATCTGGGTGCCATTTTAAATCATACATTGGGCTTATTATAAGATATGAGGTGGGTTCATTCCTTCACCTGAGCTGTTGGTTTACCATCTGGACTTTTTGGTCATAAACTTCAGAAAAATTTCATTAAGGTGTGACATTAACCTTCAGCACAAGGTTTTCACATTCTAGTCTTCTAACTTTGCAATACTGGCAAGCTGCCTTATTGTCTTCAGCTTTTTGCTGTCATTTCTTGTAATGACTGTTTGCATGTTGAAACCACAACAATTCACGTGTATGTGAATTAATAATTCAGGAAAACACATTTTATATCTGTGCACAAACTGGCTGTTCTTCTGGCATGTGCATGTCTGACTTTGAACAGCAGACCCTAGAAAGTACATAAACCACTGTAATTTTTTTCTTCCCCACAAATGAGAAAATTCTGTTTCTCTCCAGGCTGTAAATGAACTGAAAATCACTTCTGTTTTCCTTTGGGATCTTATGGGCTACTGTATTTCCCAGATATCTATTATTAGCAAATGGCAATGTAGTTTTCTCTTCATAGAAAGTGGATACAGAATAGTCTATATATTTAAAAGAAATAAATAAATTAAAAGAGTTTAAAAATTTTGGGCATCTCATCACATGAAAGCCCTCAGCATGCCCAAACTGACTCTCTTGTCTGATGATGTCTGTTGGTAAAAAAAGAAATTCCATGTTTAAATTCTGATTATTTCAGAAACAACAAAAGAGGAAGGTAAGAAATTATCACACCCTTATAAGAAACTTTGAGGTAGAAGGGCAGGAAAAGACAGTGGGGGAAGTATTACATATAGTTCTGCTATGTTCTTTCATAAGCCTGAGGAAAAAAAAAGAGATATTTAAGGACCAGAAAATTGCAGTTGAATAGATGTAAAGGAAAATATTATACTGATTTTAATTATGCTATATCTTTAAAAAAAAAAAAAAAACAGAAATAGTTCACAATAAGTTGGGGAGCAGAGATGACACAATATTATGTCTGATTCTCTATTTTGCATATGCATACATATAAAATAAGCAATCAGCCAAGAGAAAAATAATTAATTTTCATTTTGTAATGAAGCATAGGCAGTGTATGAATTTCCTTTCTTCATGGATATTTTTGCTGATTAGCTGACTGAAAATTTACAGCAATACTAATTTCCACTGGGCAGCTACTGTGAACAATAATCAATACCGTGACAGGGAGCTGTAAAATGGGGACCAAAAACTAAGCTGCCTATAAATACTGAATTACCCATCAGCCTTCAAAGTATTCTGATTAATCATTGCTCTAAAACACAGGTGACTACTTTAAAGAGCCCTGAGCAACTGATTCCAGACATCAAAAATGACATGATGATGTTTGAAATCAGTCTTTTCTTCTTTTTTGGCCTTATTGGTGACTAAGGGATACCTTGTGAATATCAAACCAGCTGCATTTGTTGTACAAAGTATTTATTTGATCTATTCCCCACTCTTTTACATAAAGTGAGTTATCTGCCTAAGACAGGATAAAACATCCCATGATTTAAAGCATATGAAGATCACAAACAACATTTCCAGACTTAGTGCACACTGCAGGGGAAATTCATGCTCAGGCTTGTGGCATCTTACACTACAGCTGGATTTGATTTCCCACCCATATAGAAGTCCTGCTTTGGCAAATGAGTTTTCTAAGCAGGCCAAATAACAGCTTTCACCTGTTTCTGCTGGACTGTCAGGTCTATTGGCATTGGCCTTCCCGTCTCCCACTTGGTCTCAAATGCCTTCTTAAATTTTTGAATGTTTCTTGAAGCCCTAATTTTCTTTTATGTTTTCTGTACATGCTTCATCAGCTTTAATTAAAATCTTAATAGGTACATTTAGCTGTAAAGTGGTACAAGAGTTTTATTTACAAGCACAGTATTCAAACTCTTCAGAAAGGTTATATAAGTCTTTCCTCCCTCCTACACTTTTTTAGCATACTCAACAAGTTTGTCCCTGGTTTGTCTGAGCTCAGCTGATGAAGTGTGTGACAATTCCACTACAAGTGATCATGTTTTTTTTGCTGTATGGATACAACCATGGTAACAGGTAGAGACACCGAGGATGAGCTGTGCACTCATTTGTTTTGTCTACTTTTAGTAAAGTGAGGCTTTTAACTGAAATTTCTTCTACAGGTACGAAGGTTGTACTATTCCTGCAGCGTATCCAGACTGTCATCAGAGGTCTGCTGCTGGCTCTGAGGGCAGCATCTTCTTCACACCAGCCAGGACCTTGATCTCTTAGGTTGCAAAATCAGTTTTAAAATATAACTCTTACCTTTTTGGCCAAAGGAACTTTTCTGAACTATAGACAAGCGCAAATCTCATCAGGAGCTCTTTAATCAATGTACTGCATCATCAATGTCCTAATCAAAGACCAGTGGACTTTGTACACTCTAATCAATTTTCTGATGAAGATGTTAGTCTCATTATTATTTACAAAGCTAAAACAAAACCTAGAACAAGCTAAGCTGAGACTGCTCTGACTTTAAACCTGCTGTTGATACCTAATTACCCAAGATCATTAGCAGCCTGGTAAAATGAAAGTTTTGTTATGGCCAAAATGGAACATACCATATATATGGAGCTATGAATTTATTGTTAGTACAATTAAAGTTTTAACAATCTAGTTAATTCAGATTGTGTAATCACATATATAATTACAGGAAACCTTAATTAATAATACAATAAAATTATTGTATAATTTCCTTCTTGGTCTGGACAACCCTTTACTCTGGTGTTGTCCTCAGTTTCCTAATTTTACTTGTACTTGTTATCATTGCAAACTAAAGCTAAACTAGAACACAATTCCTCATTCAAGGAATGCCTTAGTATTTGTTACTACAGAGAAATAACCACAAATCAGAGCAAGGTGAGCTCAGACAAGTTCTGAGACCCTGCACAGTCAGCTTAAAGACTTCAGAGCTTGAGATCTTCTACCACCAACAGTAAAAGATGTGCCTGTGTTTATTGGTCTATGATCCTCATCAAATTTATATTTTTATCATGTCAGGCTTATATAACAAGTCATCACTTACTTGCCTCCTGCATTTTGGGTATGCCCACCAGCTGAAATCTGCATTAATTTACACTGCCTGAGTTCAGACATGCTCCTGCTACCGCTAGAAGGTGAGGACAGTTAACCAGACATTTCTAAGCTCCTTGTACAGCCAACAAGATAAATATGCTGCCATGTTCCATTGGCTTCTTACAACCAGAGACAACAGAACAACACACAATGGTCCAGGCCTCAAACAGAGATAATGTGACACCACTGCAAACATTGCTCACAGGCACTCAGAGGCACTCAGTCTGTGTCACAATGACATTGGCTAAATATAAACATCTCAAACAGGTCAGATGATTTCTCTAAAAATGCCTGTGTCTCTCACATGACAATATACAGAATTGAATGGCTCAGCTGTAGACATCCACATTGTAGAGATGGGGCCTAGAATGTGATCAGTCCCTCCTTAAACCTCTAATTCCAGTCTTCTTTTTGCTGGAGCTTAAATTCTACTTTTGATTACAATTTAATATCTCACAACAACATGGTGCTGCAAAAAGAAACAGACAGCTGGCTATAGTAGCTCCTTCTATTTCTCTGATTACTGCCAAAAATCTTTCTGTCTGTCTGTTAGAAAAAAATAAGAAGAAAAAACCCCCAAACCCTAAGCTTACCCAAAAGCAGCCAAGATTTAGTGAAATTTCAAAGCAGAAGTCTATTTTATCCCATGCACAACAAGTGAATATGCTGTCATTGCTGGTTGTTTGCAGAGCTGCTTGTTTACAATATTCATCCCTGGATGCAGTTTTAATTTTCCTGGGAGACAACTGATTGTGCATGCCTGCACACCCATGCATCGAGATAGAGCACCCATAAAATATTTTCCACGCATGGCATCATTTATCTTAATAGTTGTTAATGCTGCAGTTTCCACTTTAACAGTAATCATGACACATTTGTTACTTGATTTATTTGAATAGCACTGTCAAACACTGCATAAACAATACTGTTCTGGGACCTGGCCAGAAATTTCAAATTGCATTTTAATATTTATGTGCCTTCAGACTCCACGAGGAAAAATACTGATGCTGGCTTGCGATTTGAACTGCTGCAACAGCAAAGCCAGAATAAGTCTGCTTTTTTTTGTAACTCGTGTAATCTATCATGATATTTCTTTAGCTGATCCAAGTAAAAAGAACATTAGTTTATATTTGCAACAACTGGCAGTAACTAAAATAATATTTAGGTGGAATTAAAGGATGCTTGCAGCTTCCTGGATTGGCTTTCTAAATAGCTGCCAATCATCTCTATGAGTTCACAGCAATGAATATCTCTGCTATCACTTTAGAGCAGCAGGAGCAGAGCTTGCTTTCTGAAATGTAAAACCTCCCTTTGAGTCCTTACTTTCTGTTTTCCATTTAGCACCACCCATTAACAGCAAAATGTTCGTTGTAGCTGTGAGCCGATCATAAATTATCATCAGGACCACTATGTTTATTAGTGGTATATTTTTGATTAGCTGTCTCTAAGGGCAGCATTTTTTTCTGCAGTTAAAATGTCCCACCATCAGAATTACAATCACTGTGGGATAAATGCTATGGCAGGGCTCTGACTGTTGGTTTCCTGCTGCTAATGGTAGATGATATGGATATTGACAGTGTTTTGTTCCTCTTTCCATTGCTCCATGAGCATTCAGAAATCAGGGGCTTAAATCACATCTTCATGTAAGTGAGCTTGGGCTTTTCCTGGCTGTATTTAAAACCTTCTCTTTATCAGTGGCCATCTGGAAGTGAATGTGCTATGCTCTATTGTATGTCAAATTATATCGCTGTGTCTGTAGCATCACTTAGCGTGGGTTGCTTTATGTGACAAACCAGCAATAATAATTACTCCTTATCCTTTGGATTAATGATGATACTTGTGTGGAGAGAGTGTAGGGCTTGGTCCCATTGTCTCAGGCAAAATTGCCAGCTGTGAGATAGCAGAGTTCATACAGAAATGGGTTCTCTTCTCTGAATCATGTCCTGCTCTCTCACTGGGGGCAGTGAGATGGACCCCGATGGACCAAAGAGCCCTCAAATTCCCCAGTACCTTGCCCCCAGCCCTCCAGACAATTATTTCCTTTCCTTTTTCCAAAATCTGTATTTTCCATAATATTTCACAACATAGGAAACAGAGAACACATTTAGAAGCTTCCCTCTCTTTTTGAAGTAGCTTTCATGAAAACATCTAGTGCCAAGGAGTCCAAGGAAAATCTAAGCAAAACACAATCAGAAGAACATCATTAAGCTTGAGGAACAGCAACATCATGAGATTAATTTTAAAAAGACAAAATCCTGGGATGGACATTATCCACTGCAGACTCACAGGCTGGGAGCTGACTGTGTATTAGCCCTTCCTGAGCATCAGGTTGGATTCATGACCTCCTGAGGGCCTCACAATAATTCAGATTTTACAATTGCAGGTACCATCAAGAGCAAATGTACTTAATAGCAGAGGAAATTAGCTGATCTACTCAAAAACAGATGAGGCAACAAACAGGGAATGAAAGGCCAAGCAATTAGGATCTGGGAGAAAAACAGAAAGCAAAATTATTGTTCAAGGTATTGACACATTTGGATAAACATGGTCTATACTCCAAAGTGGAGCCATTTGTCTTACCATTAGTCTGAAAAGGAAGACAAAAGGAGTTGTACCCCCACCTTCCAATAAATAAGCACCACCACATTCACCACCAAACCAATATTCCCAAATGCCACATGCATGTGCTTTTTGAACATTTCCAGATGTGGTGATTCCACCATTCCTCTGGGCATCTTGTTCCACTGACTGTCCATACATCACAACCATTCTTAAAAAAGGTAAAAAGAAGGACCCTGGGAATTATTGACCAGTCATCCTCACCTCTGTGCCTGGTAAGATAATTGAATGGATGCACCTGGAAGACATGTCAAGGTATGTGGAGGACAGGGAGGTGATTAGAGACAACCAAGGTGGTTTCACAAAGGGCAAATCATGTCTGAATAATGTGGTGGCCTTCTTTTCCCACCTCAGTTTCCTCTCATTGAATTTGTGTGATTAAGGAGTTAAATGGGATTTATTTCTGCTGACTATTTTTCTGTTTCTGTATTCAACAGAATATGTTGAATACAGAGGTGTCAGAGGGACTCCTGTGATCCAGAAAGGGAGGTCAGTGAAAGCAATGCTAATGGTACATCTAATGTACACAAGTGAATTTGTACTTTAACTGCTGCAGCCTTGGTGCTGCAGATGACTTGATGTATTATTGCAGTTGCTAATTTTTCATGAGAGGTTTTATTGCCACTCTTGTCACCTTGAGTGCCTTACACAATCAGATTGCTCTCTGCTGGGACAAAATATCTCACTTCCTGTGATATACAGCAATTGTTATAATACAAAAATTCTCTCTATCTTTGTATTCTAGAAATGTTCGTTTCATGCATTCTCCAACAGCTTCAGCTTATTTTCACAAGTTGTTAAACTGTTACTTAAGTGCCATGAAAACTCATTTTTTCCCTTCCTACCTCCACCAAATCACATTAATTTGTAGAGGGAAATTGAATCTATTATTTAGGGTTGCTGTGTTTTGTGATTTTTATTGTGAATCCGGCAATTAACAGCCATAACTTCTGGAATCATGTCATTAAGCAGTTCAAAGAAAACCTTGAAATTTTTATGCTTTAGAGCTCAAGAAAACAGAAGGAAAAAAACAAAAAAAAAAAAAGAAAAAGAAAGACCTCAGCTTCCTTTTTAAGCTTCATGCTTTTTTTTTTTTTTTTTCAGGATCTGCTTCCTGACTGAAATAGCAATATTTCAGTTCTGTATCTCCTTCCTTCAAAAGCTCCAATGACGTTGACAAAACAAGACAGCCCATAAATCAGAGAAGAAATGCCACAGATGACGAGGAAACCAGATTTAAGAATTAGTTATCAGGAGAAGGAGCAGTGCACACACATGGTTTATCAAAGAGTATGCTTGAAAGAGTTAAAGGTCAAAGTCTAAATAGCATATTCCATGGCTGCTACATTTGGTCTAAACCTTTTTTTGGAGAATAGGATACTTGAGTCTAAATTACCTCTTAATTAATTACAAAGGGAAAAACAGATTCTTGATGATAGTCTCTTAATAAAAGTGTAATGAGTGAATCAGATGATTCCTTCTCAGAATTTTTGGATTTGCAGAAAATTCTCTGGAAAGCCACCCTTTTTGCAGAGCCCTTGGCATCTTACCTTGCAGCTGTGCTTAGCAGGGGATGCAGCAAAGACTTTGATGCAATAATCTCCACATTAACTCCAAATGGGAGGAATGGTAGGATGTGATAGGGTCTGTATCTTGCTTCCTTCAGCTGTGAATTCTGATTTTCCTCACTGCTTTATCCCTCTCTGTCCCTGAATGTCCCTTTGTGCATCCTTCTTCGGATGAGCTCATACATTGAAGAACTTCACCAGTGAAGCCTGGGAGAAATTGATCAGTGTTTTTCTCCAAAATTTCCTTCTCTGGGAACTTTCTGGAATATTATCTCCACTTACTTTTGCCTGTATAGATCCTTAAAACGTAACAGACTGCTTCCCAGAGAGGTTGGTTTCTGAACCGGATATAGTCTATGGAGACTCTTCTCTCATCTTTCCCTGCAAGATGTGTGGAGACAGTGCTTGGATGATCCCCTTTCTATAATTAATTACTCTCTGAGCTGTGTTTGTTCTTTAGGTTCTTGCTAAAATTGATGCAGTCATACTTTTCTTTGTTTAGGGACAACAGTTTTTGTTCAATATTCTCAGTATTACAGTCTTGGAACAGAGTTGACATTTCATATTCACAGCAGTTAATCCACCTGTGAGCATGCACATCTAATCCTTTTAAAGATTTTCCCTTTGGAAATGTTAATCTGTGCATGTTCTTATGAAAATCCACTAATTTTTCTTTCCACTGTAATTTTTAAAAATGGAATATATTTTGTAGTTGACTTGTTATACTTTTTTAAACTTATCATTTACTTTATTATGTCATTTATCATTATCTTTTTATCATTCTTATACCTTTTCATCCTCCTGTGTTTGCTGGAATATTTCAGGCAGCTGTAGTTAAAAGAAAAAAAAATAAAACAAAAAAGACTTTCCCACAATAAAAAGATTTGTACCAATCTGGCTCTTATAAAGGTTTGTGGTAGCATTTTATTTGTTTGTGTTGTGGATTCTGAACACTAAACTCAAATAATGCTTTTACATTTGAGGATAAGTCCAGAGTTTTAAAAAAAATTTTGATCTTTATATCAGCAGAAAGTTCTTGGCAACACAAGGCAGCAGAAGCCAATTAAAATTTATGTGTTGAAGACCTGGAGCCTTAGGAGTCATGGCTCATATACAGAACTCCCCTAGTGCCATTTGATTTCTTTCATAAATAGTGTTTCATCTAAGACTGCCTTTTGAGTAGGAAAACAGCACATCTGGAGACAAATCTAAAATATCATTGATGACACAAGAGGTTTATAAATATTGTGCAGTGGCTGGTGGGGAATATTGCACATGTACTACCCAGAAAAAGTGAAAATCTGCCTGAGACAATTCTCAGGACCTTATTAAACCCTGTTATTGTTGATTGTTGCATGGTTTAGAATCTAAACGCTTCAGGGATGTAACAGGGTTTTGCTTCATAACCCAGTCTGCTGCTTGTTGGAAACAAAATCTTTGGGAATCTCATGAGGTTCAACACAGCCAGGGCAAGGTGCTGCACTTGGATCGGGGCAAGGCCCAATGTCAACACGGGCTGGGGATGAACAGATGGAGCAGCCCCGTTGGGAACAACTTGGGGGTGCTGGTGGGGGAGAGGCTGGACGTGCCCTGGCCATGTGACCCCAGAAAGCCCCAGCTGTGTCCTGGGCTGCATCCAAGGCAGTGTGGGCAGGTCGAGGGAGGGGATTCTGCCCTCAGACCCCACCTGCAGAGCTGCCTCCAGCCCTGGGGTCCCAGCACAGAAAGGACGTGGAGCTGCTGGAGCAAGTCCAGAGGAGGCACTAAGGTGGTCAAAGGGATGGAGCAGCTCTGCTGTGAGGAAAGGCTGGGAGAGTTGGGATTGTTCAGCCTGGAGAACAGAAGCTCCAAGGTGACCTGTTTGTGGCCTCCCAGTACTTGAAGGGAACCTGCAAGAAAGTTGGAGAGGGACTTTTTGCAAGAGCATGGAATGACAGAAGAAGGGGTAATGGATTTAAAATGAAAGAGACTAGGCTTAGAATATATATTAGGAAAAAATTCCCTACTGTGAGGGTGGTGAGGCCCTGGCACAGGGTGCCCAGAGAAGCTGTGGCTGCTCCTGATGTCTCTAGAAGTGTCCAAGGGCAGGTTGGATGGGTCTTGGAGCATCCTGGGACAGTGGAAGGCGTCCCTGCCCTGTCAGCAGGGTTGGAACTGGATGATCCTTAAGATCCCTTCCACCCAAGCAATTCTATGATTTTATGATTCTCTGATTCTATAGAGAAAGGATGCATTACTGTTAACTAGTTCTGAAATATTTTTACTGATAATTGCAACTTTCTCCCTACTTTTTCCTCAGTCCAAGGGTATCAGTCAACCTCTGTTACTGACCAAGTATCCCTACCCTGATTCTCTTTTTGACCTCACACCAACACACCAGCTCTATGACTTCCACTCCCCCACATTTTAACCAGGAACCTTCCTTCAGTCAAAGCACAAGGATCCAAAAGCTTACATCTGAGGCAACTCCTGTGTTTATACACCTGAAATATTCTCTTCTGATTTGTTACAAAAATAATCATCTAAGCTGGACACCTTACACAATGCACTGGTCTCTAACCTTTGATAGCACAGTTTTCTGTAAATAGAAGAAATCTGTAAACAAAAAAAAAAATGGAATAATTTCTACTTCATTAGTGGCAAATCATGTCATTGAGATGGGAGAATGTGAGGAAAAAAATCAGAGTGATCTGTTTTACAAAAACCTATTATAATAAATGACAAATTTACTCTGTTTTGGGATTCTTTTTTTAATCAACCATTCATTGCCCAGAGCTAATTACATTTTAGTTTTCATGAGGATTAAGGTCACCATGTAAGTGACTGTTTCCACTCAAAATGGTCAAGAATTGTTTGATCTGTTATGGAAAAGCATGTTTACCCACCTGGCAGATGTGAAATGTTCTGGTCTTCAGCTCTGCTGAAAATGTCATATAAGAAAGACAATTTGTCACCTGTTTGTACCTCTCCTTGCAATCCACAAAAAAGACAGCATTTTGTATTCCACCTGTATTTTATTTCCTAAAGTAATTCCATCAGAATATTTTCTCCCAGACAACAAGGGAGTAAAAAGATAAATAAAATATACTGCAAGAAGTAAAGTCTGGGAAAAACTTAATTAAATAGATCACAAAATAAAGAAAGACATTGTATCCTTAGGTGTTATTGAGAGATCTGAGGAATTAATCATTGCAAAACAGCCACAAGAGAGAAATACAGTGGGAATAAATATTACAGGGAGAGCAGAACCAGGATAAACAAACAAAAAGTCATTTTCTGGAAACTTATTTGTACATAATCATTATTTTAATAGCTACTACCTAGTGCAAATTACAAATCTTGTCTTCGAAACTGTGTGCTAACTAATAAATTGCATTCAGTAGATTTTCCAAGAGACACAGCTAGGAAGAAGTTGCAGCTATTGGAGAAATTACAATGTGAGTTGAAAATATTAAGAAAAATAATTTATTTCTTGAATATTAAAATTATTTTGGAGGGTCACAATTTTATGGCCTGGTGAAGCCCATTATGACTAAAGCTGATTGGAAAATTGCATGGTTTGCATACATGCATATATTGTGCATTTTCATACACACAAGGTAGTGACAATTACAATATTTTAGCAGACCATGGAAAAGCAGTCAGGATTCTTTAGAGATTAAGAATAGAAATAAAAGTAAATCAGTTATTCATCCCAGAAACTTCACTGCCCCAGCCACTCTGTAGTGGTGATTAATTTCCTAATTTAGGGTCACACAGTGATATCAAGAGAGACAGGAAAAGACCCACGACAGTTAAGACAGGACTGTTTGTTTTCCTGTGGAGTTTTCAGCTCCTTTCATTGCCCACCAAGAAAGCCACGAACAATGAGATGATCAGGTCATGAGCCTGAAGTTAAGCAGGATTAATTCAGAGCAGAGCCCTGAAAGCTTTTGCTATTTTCTCCTAAATGGGCAAACAGATGTATGAGGATATTTGAAGAGACTCTTGAATTTTACAGTAGTAATGGACTGTGAGGGAACTCTCTGACCTGACACCCTGCAGAGTCTCAGCCAGGTTAATGGGATAAACTGGCAGCAGCCAGCAAAATACATATAAGAGCAGAAAGGCTTCATGGAAGCTGTGTTACAGACATGAGTACTCAAGGCTTGACAAGCATTTTTGAAACACACACCTGCAGTCTACTCAGCAGAGAAAATGAGGTTAACAAAACAGCCTCTTCCCCATCTCTCTGTCCCCAGCAGACACCGGGTGAAATGCCTATGAACATTCAACAAATACAAATTTCTGTAAACTCTGGTCCCTGTTTGTCTCCATTATCTCAGTCACGAGTTAAGGGCTGACAGTTACCCTGGAGAAAGAATAACAATTAACTCTGCTTCCAGCCAATGCCAGAGAGGAAGAAAATAATTGTGAAGCTTCTGTTATTTTTCTCATTAGCCTGTGCAGCACGCCAGGAGCTGGACTGTGCAAAGGAGGGTTTGCATCCCCAGTTTGCTGTTACACTTAATCAGGATAACTGCATGGCTTGGACTTTGCTTAAAGGTTTAAAATAAAAATAATCCAAATTTCAGTGCATCTTCAACTGGGTATGAAAGAAGAACTAATCTCTCTCCTTGTAGTACATGGCATCACATGTACTGGTCCCTTCCAAGCTATATTGGTGATAAATATTCTCAGAAAGAATTTAAGATTTCCCTTTGCTCCTACTCTGTAACTACTCCCTGTGACTGACTTGGGCAGTGAGGACAGAGCTATGACACCCTGAAAAAAGACTGAGGGTCTGAGGTTTGAGCAACCTGAACCGCACGGATCCTTCTCCTCTTTATATCACACCTAATTCTGGATACATCACGTGAGTATTTTAAGTTAATGTGCACTTAAAGAAGGGGGATGAGTTTGACCCACAAAATTGACCCACAACATGAAAAACTTTTCATGGAGACAACTGCTCTGAGTGGGTGGGTGAGGAGATTAAGAAAAATTGCTTATCAGGGGTTATAACCCAAAGCCTGTTTCCCATCTCTTACTCCGTGGCAATTCAGAAAATATCGTTGCTTCATGAAGTTAATGAAGTTCATGAAGTTAGTGACCTGACATCCAAGACCTTGATCAAAGAGAACAAAAAGCAAAGATCTGTGCTAATCTGGTATTTTAATTTAGTTTGATAGTGAAAACTAAAAAGATATTTCAGTTTAAACCAAAATAGGATTAGAGAAAGTGATTTTTAATGTTTTGTAATTGACAAAAGAACACTGAAAAAGTCTAAAAATTTGCATTTCAAAGGGGGTGTTTTTCTCTTTTTTCATTTTCAGGTCCTTTAACATTTCTCAAGACATAAATGTAGGCTGCAAAACAGCCACATGGAAAAAAGGCAAATCCTTTAATTTCAAAACGTTGGGACAAAATATTCTCCCTTTACTTTTCCTCTCCCCATTGCTTAAAATGTTCAAACTAATTAATTACTCAGATATTGACTTACAGATTCTTTTGGATTTACCTTTCCCTCAAATGCATATTTACAGAATAAAGTGTACAAAAGGCTTTGCTAGGCTTGAGGTTATCACCATCATGTGCAAATTAAAAACTGTAAGACTACTCCTTTAATATCTGACCTTAAATAAAAGTCCTGCCTTTCTCCTCATTTGGCTCTCTAAGTCTTGCTATTTTGTTTTGATTGAATCTGTCCAGTTCAGTATTCTTATTATAGAATATACAACATCCATACAGATATATATAAATGTATACAAAGAGCACCCATGATTCAGCCTTTCCAAATATACACCTCCTACTATCACTGAATGGTTTAAAATGCCATTTTAAACTTTAATTTCTGTTCCAGGTTCTTTCAGATTTCAAAAACCTTTTCAAAGGTTTTTTGATATTTTGACACATTTCCCTGTTAAGACTTTTAAAAGATTTAGGTTTTGGGGTTTTAGCTTTCAGTGGAAACAGAAAAAGGGAAACAAAAGAGACATTAGCATAAAAATACACAAGAGAATGTAAATGGCCTTTGAAGAGTAACTTTAATGATTCTTTATTTTTCTTAGACTTAGATCTGTTCATTTACAATCATATCCCCTGAAGAAAGATGGTCTGAAATGATTTAGAAGTTGCTTCAATTAGTTTATTCATTCATTAGGAATAGACTTCTGGGCCAGCTGGACTATGAAAAGAGGGGTTTCAAAGAGGAAGGATGCTTTTGTAACATAACCCATATGTTAGAATAATTTTACTCATTATATGATGCTTTATGACAAATTATGAAAGGACAAGATTAAAATAGTGCAGAAAAATATAATAATATTTATAAATTAATCAAAGTTATATACATACATTTTAAATTACCTTCTTAGCTTACTGAAAATAATCTTTATGAGTTTTAGCCTTTAAATGTGACTAGTTTCAAAATATCAGTCAAAACCATACTGATAAATTTTCCTGGCTGGGTCAGATGGAGTTTCAGTTAAAAGAGTAAAAAAAAAGTTGTGACTTGTTTCACAGGATTCCACAAACTCTGAAGAGCTACAGCTAACAGTGATAATGCAATATTACAGAAAATATTTTTGTTTCCTTACCTCTCTGTAACTTCATAAGTGATATATAAAACACAGAGCAAAGCTAAAAGCCCGATTTATTTCCTGATCCAATGAAACACTGGAAATTTAAATTATAAGAATAAGCAACCCAGAAAGAAAAAACCCAAAGAAAATATAAACAAAAAGCCAAGCATCAAACCTTTCCAGAATCCTATCAGAGAAAAAAAATTATATTCCTTATCTATTTAAATCAAAGCTTACTGAACTGTGTCTCTTAAAAATGTTTATTAGTTATTAATCAACATATTTTATGTCTAGTCAAAGTTGCTTAATTCTTGTTACAATGAAGAAGTCAGAAAACTCCAAATTATTCTGTGGGATCAATTTTAGAGAAGTTAATAGCAAATAAAAGTAGGATAGTTAGAGGGTTTTGACCACTATGCAAAAGAAAAGAAAAATTCTTAATGTCAATGTGGAGTAACTATGCATACTGGGAGAAAAAAACCCTTCCCTTTATTTGTCACGATGGCGAGATATTGTTCACTGGGGAAAAAAGAAAAGAAAGCAAAACAACGAAAAAATCCTGCAAGTCCAACAAAAAATTTTTCAACGGTTGCCTAAATATGAAGATCCTTTGTAAAAGAAGGAAAATTATACCTAGATTTGACTGAGGTATTTCTCCACAAACATTTTCCCTAACAGGTCACAGTCCCAGTCCTGCTGCCTTCTTACCATAAGAAGTTAAGTACTGTAAGAGTCTCAGGTGTATTTAGTCTTCTTTTCTGGTCTGTGAAGCTTTTTTATTAAAGTTGAACTGAATATTTTAGGAGAAATCTTGCAAACTTATAAACCCTAAGAGCACGTGAAGTGGATCTTTGGAATTTGGAAGCACAGCTGTCATACAGAATCAGAGTGATGAACAAACATAATTACACTGCCATAATTCTATAGGAGAAGTGGAGAGGAGGCTGTTGTAGGTGAGTCCAGCAGGGACCAGCACAAAATACACTTCTACCTGTACAACAAAGAAGCTTCTTCCTCCCCTGGTGTGGCCTCCCAAACACTTTGGAAGCCAAGCAACTGGCAAGGAGCATTCACTACAGATGGATCAGCAGTGGCTCACATAACACCGTGCAGATGAATCCATCTGGCACCTGAGTGCTGGATATGGTGTTTGTTAGCTGTTTACCACGTTTTCTTGCCATGCTACATAAAAGCAGGGAAAGGGTTTTTCATGCCCACCAGCCATATTCTGTAAACTTCCTTCGTAGCCAGGAGGGTGTTTGAGCAAACTGCTCCCACTCTGCTTCCTCACCCTCCTGCTCTGAGTCACTTTGGGATGCTCTTGAACATTATCCCCGCTGTAAATGGATGGCAGATTGTTTGTGCTGTGATTAAATTAAGCAGGCACAGGTGGCATCACCTATTGTAAATTTGTCAACTTTTATGTCTACAGCAGCAGCTGCTCTTCTTTATCTTTTGATAACTCAGCAAAGAGAAGAGGGAAAGAATGCTGAGTCCATGAGGTGGATCACATGGAAGAGAGTCCCATAGGTTTCAGAGAGTCAGAGTGTTCCCCGTGCCATTGTTCAGTGACAGATATCTCTCTGCCCTGGTCCCCACAAGGAAATTTTGGGGTGAAAGAGCATTAAATCAGCATCAGGGAAGAAATGTTGTACAGTCTTCACTTCGGCTTTAATTTAGATTTGGTTAATAGCCTAGGAATATTTACAAATCTCTATAACACAGTGTGCTGGTTTTTAGGGAAGAGACAGTCCCTTAGA
Source organism: Aphelocoma coerulescens (assembly GCF_041296385.1). Lineage (NCBI taxonomy): Eukaryota > Metazoa > Chordata > Aves > Passeriformes > Corvidae > Aphelocoma > Aphelocoma coerulescens. The sequence continues at coordinate 74,871,938 of NC_091017.1, forward strand.
CACAGTATTACCCAGTGTTTTGAAAGCAATAATCCTTAGATTTCATCACTATTTTAGTTAACACAGAAATGAACCAGCTCTAGTTCCTACTCTAGCCTTTTCACAGCATCATATCAATATAATCCATATTATATTTCTGAAATTTTTGTCATATTAGCTATTTTTAAGTGGTCAGCATTTTAGCTTCATTTATTCTTCAAAAGTTACCACTGTTAATATTTGATAAATAGTATTAAATAATACCAGGTACTAAAAAAATTTTTAGAAGTGTATAGTATGTGTATTTTGTAAAATTTGTCTTAACGACGTAGCATAGGTAAATCTGTCTCCTTAACAGGACTGTCACTACTCAGTAAAGTTCTCATTCTTTACAGTTATTTGCCACTGAGTTGTCTTCTGATCCTGCTGAAATCATGTTATTTTCATTTTAGGTTACATTGCCAAATTATAGTTTTCAGTTCCATTTCCACTTCCTATTAACAATAACACAGTTGCCCCCCTTTTGACCCTCAAACACATTCATTGTATAAAAGATGCTTTTTAAAATTCAGACCAAAGTTTGATATGATAATATGAGCCTACAATACTGCCCAGCAATATGATTTGTAGACTAACTCATTACTTATTCATTATTATACCATGCTTTAAAACTTTCTGAGAATTTTTCAGCAGTGCAAAGAAGAGGTACAACAAACTAGAGGACAGTGCAGAGACACATTGACACAGACAGAAGCTCAGGCTCATTAAAATATCACAAACGGTCTTCTGAGTAGCTCTGGGAGTTTGTGTTCCTGTTGGATCCCTGCTTTGTGTCACAGGACATGGCATTTTTGATCCAGCCACAGGCATTCAAGATGTGGATTTGCTCTGCTCTGCCTTTGCACAGCCAAGTGTCCAAGGAAATGCATGAGTGCCTGTTTATTCCATGATATTAAGGGCATATGTTAGAGACCAAACTCAAAACTTGTGCAGACCGAGGGGGCTTTCATCGACTGCAGCTTTCTTTAGGTCAGGCTGTCAGTGTGCTATCTGAAATTTCTGGTATTTGTCCTTTTTAGGAGTGGCATCAGTCTTACAGTCCTACATTAATAGCTCTGATTTCCTTGGGCAGGGGGGAAAAAGTTTCTTGGCTATGGACAAACAAAAGCTAAACCTTCAATACCATGAGCTCTGGGAGCTCCAAATTCACTCACTGAATCCAAATATACCATTTGTAACTAATTTTTGTAGAGTCATATAAATTCAGATAGCCTGTTTTACGAGATTTTAATAGTTCCTGGCTTGTGCAGGTTGACAGAGAAAAGAGGTGCTACCCTTGATGAGAAAACATAGAGGAAGGAAATCGAAGGGTGAGTAGAGCTAAAAGAATAAATAGGATGAATTGGCTGGTAAATAAGGCAGGTTGGAGATCAGAAGACTCTTTCAAAATATTAGAACAATGATTATAAAATCCTCAGTCTGGAATAGCTTGCCTTGAAAACAGAGCACTTTTTTGGTTTTGAATAATGTTATACAACACATTGACTGTGATAGCACAAAAGCTGGCTTACCCAAAAAGTCTCTTTTAAGACTGCTGTTTTAACATTGTCCCACAGTAAAATTTCTGATATGACATATACTTTTCACTTTACTCAGAGATTTTAACTGAACCGTTCTGATTTAAAAATGCAATGTTCCAGACCAAATTCATTTTGCAATAATGTACCAGGGCATTAGCTTTTATTCCAGTGCAGATTGAATATAAACATTTATGCCTGGAAAGCTGTTGCAAAATCAACTTATCCTCTGGCCAGCTTTAGCTGAATATAATACACACAGGTGGTTCTTACCTGCTTCTTTGAAAGCAGGAACAAATGACAGAAGAATGACCAACACTAACACTGACTGCAATTACAGGCACAACTTGGAACCATGTGCACTGAGAACTTCCATGCCAGTTGGTTGTCTCAGATTGATTTTGTGTTTGATTCATTTAATTTTATATTACTCAGACATTTTTAATTTCTACCTGTTACCAGCTGTACTGAGAGATTTGTTCACTGGGGGCTTCTCCTACCTACAAATCTACCAGGGAATCAACACCAAAGCTCATGGATTCTGTGTTCCCACTCAACATTTCTCTCACTGGCATCTTCAATTTGTGCTGTTTATCTATATATTTCATTCTCTCCCTTGTTTCCCTCTTGTTTCCCTCTTTGCTGTCATCCATCCAGCACAATGCTTTCTAAGCTGTGATGGATCATCACACTGATCAGTGTTTCATTGATATTACCTCTATGGCTGGTATTTGGAAGCTTTCAGTCTGCACTTTTAAAGTCCCAGTGTTAATTAGGCTCCCTGCCTCTCCAGGGTTTACATGTCCTTTCCCTTTCCCACAAAAGACTTCAGAAGTCATTTGGAAAAAAAGACTGGTGCAATTTTTCAAGGTCGACTTTGATACAGTTTCTTGCCTCGTTAGTATCGATCAGTGCTCCCAGTCTAGTGTCACTTTATATTTGTACACATTTTTTAGTGTTCCCTCTTCTTGCCCATCATGTCAATACAAAATGTGGACAAGATTAGGCTTGGCACTGCAGTGGCACCCCATTTGTTGTCCTGTTTTTGCACTGCCTCAATCTATCCAACGCACTTTTTGTCCCCTTAACTATGCCAATGTTTAATCCAGCTGAGAATTCACCATTATATTCATGCTTATTAGTTCTGTATATTCACCATTTGTCTTTTTCTATGCAGTGTATCCTTTGGAAAAGCCACAACATTTTTAATATCTAAGTTTCCCTGCATTGAGACCTGCATTAGCACACTTCTAAGGATGGTGACTGGGACCTTAAAGGAAGGAATTGTCCCCAAAAAGACACTAAGAGGTGATCATCAATATTTCTAGTGAAACACTCTACTGAGTAAGTTCTTATCCTCTTAGGATGTGAGTAGACAGGACAACGACAGGAACATCTCTGCTACAAACCAGTTCCAGAACACAAACCTAAAAGCAGCAAAAATCTGCAGCTCACATTGGTCCAGACAGGGGTACTCATGGTGGCCCTCTCTGTGCTTATCAATAAAGAGGAGCCAGTACAAAAAATACAGATGCTGACCACGCGGTTTATTTCATCATGTGAAGTGACCTGGGTCAGTCATACAGCTTCTGTTCTCCACCTGACTGTTTTGATCCTCTGGCAATCACAACAGCTCTGTAACACAGCTTTGCCATTCTTGTTGAGAGCTGCAGCTTAGCAACCTGCTCACATGTTTGTTTGGACACTGTTGATGGGAAAATTTCTGTTTTATATCCCTGAGATAAAATGACAAATGCAAATTTTGGAAAGATGAGAAAGACCTCTTGAACTACAGATTTCTGAAAGCACCAAATAAGTCAAAGGTGTACACACTAATTTTAACTGCAAAATAAAATTTGTTGAAAGGACAATTTAAAGAGGCACAGCATTTGCACCCATATTCCCCAGATTCAAGAACATTTTGCAATGTTACTGCCATTATTCCAAGAAATGTGTAATATTAGATATGCATTATCATACACAGGCTGAGGAGAGCTGAAGTCAGGAGAAGCTTTAAGTAGAAGAGGTCCATCCATATATTTCACAGACCCTGAAATATTGATCTTTTTAAAAACCCATAGGATTGGATAGTAAATGCTTAATAATGATCTTACTTTATTAAATAAATCTGCAAGTGATGACAGGCAATGTGGAGTTTATATGTGTATGCAGGGCTACAAATATCAACAAAGAGGAAACTCTTAATCCAAAATCTGAATCAGAAAAAAAAACAGTGAGATGGAAGCCAATCATCATCTTTATAATTCCCATTTTACACCTTGTAGTTTGAAGGCCAGCAGCAGTCACATGGTGTCTGAAGCTGCGTAGTCAGTCTGAGGTGGTGCTGAAAATTAAGCCACATATTGAGGATGTAAACCTTGTGCTTTGTCCATCAAATCTGCCTTTGTCTGACTGAAGCAGGAGAAGCCACAGCCTTCTCAGCACTTTCAGGCTCCCACTTCCTTGAGTTTTTCACAGACTGCATAGAACTCTTCCTTACTGTCCAGTGGCACTAGTTCAATAAATGCACAGAAACTGAGAATCCCATGAGCTCAGCTCAAGGTAACTTATTCAAGTAATGAAGCAATTATTTCTAGGAATACAGATTCATCTAAGACCTCTCAGTCATCTCCCATCCGCAGAGACACCACCAGCAGATGCACTTATAATATCCTTGTCTCCATTTTAAAAGCAGTCAAAAATTGAGCAAACACATGATATAGTTGCTGCAAAATTGCATTATGAATAATTAAAGTGAAACCTCTTTTTCCCCACTGCAGTCCATTACAGGGTTTTTCCTTTTCTTTGATATAGATAAAATCCGAAAAGAAAAAAGAATCAGGGGGATACTTCTGGTGTGGGATCATATTGCTAGAGCAGTTCAGTGGCAAATCTCCAGCAGAGTGCTATAAAAGTCTTATGCAGGGGTTTCCTCTTGATAAGTTGTCTGGAATATGAGGGTTTTTGCAGCAGAACATTGAGCAGTGGCATAAATTCCCTTGCAGTGCTCTCAGGCAAAAAGCACAGGATGATAATTTCCACATATGCTCCCAGTGTGATACTATATTATGTAAGAAGGCACTTTGTGGAAAATAGAAATAATCTGGTGGGATCTAAGCTGACCTTCCATACATTAGCATTCCCAGGGAAACAGAGAGCTGGTAACATTAATTTAAACCATTTGAGATCCAAAACTTGCCAGCTGGGAAGGCTGGTATAGGCAAATATTAACTCTTTCTGTTGAACTTTGCTGCACTTTCAGCTTTCCAAATCTTGAGTGTCTAGTCAAAAGTAGACATAGGCTCCCTGCTTTTCATTTGAGACAGAAAATCACCTCCAGAGAGTGATTTATCCACTGCAGAGACAGATGTCTAAGACAACTGTGACCTCTTTTGGAGATGCCTTTCTCTACTGTTTCGAGGAGGAATGGATAGTCTGATAACTTTGTGCAAAAGAGTTCCTACCCCATAAATCAGAATGAATTCATACTCCATAGTTTTACTGTATCAGCTGGCAGTGTTTCAAAATAGTGATTTGCTTTTATTTTTCTCATTTTTCCTTCATTACTGTAGTAGCAACCTGTGTGCCTCTTCCCCTTCAATGCTCCTCACCCTCTTTTCATGACTGCATTACTGGTAGAATAAAATTCAGTCTGTAGATGTAAAGAGATTACTGGCCATAACAAGAAAAACAAGATGATAGAAAATACTTTTGTACATGGTGCTTAAATTTTGTACTGTCTCCTCACTAGTAAAGCAAACCCTCCAGGATTCTTGTCCCATAATTAGTTAAATACCCAGTTAAGCAGGATGTTTAAAAGCACACACTTGTTCAGGTGCACCCTACAAAGTTATCTTTTGGAATACAAAATAACAGTACCAGAAAAGGAAGAAGAGTTATTCAGGGATATGTGGAAGATGAAAACAAAATGATGGCATCCAACCTTTGGAAGGAAGAATTTCTAGACACATTGAGTCAGAATAAGAAGAGTGAGAAGAATCCAGACTGGTTTTAGCTGATATTTGGAAAAGCTGTGGCTGGACAGCAGGATTTCCTGCAATAACAGGTGGTTTTTACCTTTGGAGTCAGTTTTCTGCTCTGGCATTCCAGCAGGTGACAGTAACACTTGGATGCACTCTGACAGCCTCTGAGAAACAATTTGGAAAACTTCCTATCAAAAGATTTCCAGTGTGGTGCTCACTGCACAGAAACAAATCCAAGAGCTGTAGGATTGCTGGCAGATATCTGAGGTTGGGGTTTCTTCCCACAAATAAGCATTTTATTTTCTTTAAAAGGGATACTTTTCCTAAAAAGTATGAATTTCAGCACTTCTGCTCACAGTAAGTTGTTCAACCCAGGCCCGTCACAGATGTAAGTTGTTTTGCTCAGTAACACACAAAAGCCTCCGGCTTCCAATCTGTTCCTTTTCTTTTGAGTACCCTCTGCCTATTTATCAGATCTGCCAGGCATAAAAAAGTTTCTGGATGCCACAATATTGGCTACTTTGACAAAAGACACAAGTCAAGTGCAAGCTGTAAAACCCTTCTGAGATACTGTCTGGGGCTGGAGTCTCACACTGATTTAGGGAGGTGGCCAGAGGGGAGCCATTCTCAGAAAGTCATACGAGTCAAGGAATGAAAAAGCCAAATTGAATCATCCAGCCCATTACTCTGATAGCACAGGATTGGTCATAGAATACATTTAAGCCCTGTTTAGTTTAAAGGGTCACCAAGACTGACACTTTCTTCCCAGGACTCACAAAGATGAGCAGATTCTCTCAGTTTAACCATTCCTGGGCTGGGTGAGCCATGGTGGCTGCCCATGTGTGTCCTATTAGTCAGGCTAATTCAATTTAGCTTTAGTCCAATTATCTCACATTAGCTGTGACCTAAAAACATGCACAGACAGTTAAGGTGCCTCTAGTGATGTGCAATACTTTGACAGAGAATTCAAGCACTCACAAGACTATTATAAACTGGATTTCCTAATGATCTCTCATTTTCTTACCTTTCTTTCTTTTACAAAGTAGGCTTAGATAGCTGGTTTTGAAGGTTTACAATTCCCCTCTCTCAAACAGGTACAAATCAGCTCTTGTCAAAGTGGTATTAACTTGCTCTTGCAGTGCCACGTGTCAGCCTGGGATCACATTGTTTCCTGAAAGGTATTTTTGTCAGTGGGGAGTCATGATAAAAGTGGAGAACTTCCACACAGGCTTAACTTCTCTTTGAACAGTAAAGAGAAGGAGCTCAGCAAACCAAAAACTTAAGCACCTCTAAATGGAGGCATATTTATTGACTGTATTAAGCACATTAATTCCTTCTCCATTATAAACAGGTAGATATCCCCATTTGATAGTGTTTCCATGGGTTAAATCTCTATTCTCTGTCTAGATATGTAATGCAAAATACCATAACAGAAAAAAGCTCTTATCTGATGAATTTAAAATACTGACCCAATGCTTTCTGGGAAAAACTATTTCCATTTAAAACAATATTTTTCTAGAGGATGTAAAGTTTCTGCTGAGATATTCAATGTCACAAGTATTTAGTATATTTATCTGGAAAATATTGACAATTTTTAAAGATTATGGTATTATTTTTATTGAATGTTTGTTATTATGGTTAAGGCTTTTCCATCTTTATCAAAAAGACATTATTTGCCCCGCCTGAAAGTTCAATAAATAATACTATTTAATTAACCATTTAATAAAAAATATTGACTAACGGCAAAAAACAAAAGTAAGTTTTGAAAAACAGAACACTTTGTTCCTAGTTTTTTCTCTGTTCTCTCAGAAGGCAGTAGTTCATCACAACAAGAAAAAAAGTGTCACTAGGAAATAATATAGTGTTGGTAGATTTCTCCTGAGAGGAAATCTTCACAGTATATAGTGCATAGTCATATAAATCTGGCAAAATATGAATAAATTGATGGTAAAGTGAGTAGAAATACAATATAAAAAAAAAAAAAGATCCAAAAGATTCTCCAAGTATTGAACAACTAGGAGTCTATATGATGACCCAGTTTAATAATTTTGGGGGTAAGACAAGGGTTCACCATGTCATTTATTTTGCTGCTTGTTTTTCTCTTTTTTATATATAATACCTCTGCTATTCCCAGGAGCTCATTAAAATACCATAGCAGCAAGTAGCAGAAGATCAAGCTTGCCAGAAAAAGTGTATAAAACAGGATCTGGGACCTGTGTGCAAATTTTGGAGGATGGAAGTGTATAACAAAGCATCCTGGGGCACATACATTTTATTCTTCAGGTTTTTAAACAGCAAAATTCATCAGGTGCACAAATATCCCATCAATAGTGCTGCTAACAGGAAGAGAAAAAGCAACAGGGAGTTGTTTACCCTGGAGAAAAGGAGGCTTGGGGGCGAACTTACTGCTCTCTACAACCACCTGAAAAGGGGTTGTAGCCAGGTGGGGGTCAGGCTCTTCTCCCAGGTAACAAGTGACAGGACAAGAGGAGTAAGTCTCAAGTTGTGCCAGGCAAGGTTTGGATTTGATATTAGGGAAAATTTCTTCCCTGAAAGTGTGGTCAAGCATTGGAACAGACTGCCCAGGGCAGTGCTGGAGTTGTTGTCCCTGAAAGTGTTCAAAAAATGTGTGGATGTGGCACGTGGGGACATGGTTTAGTGGTGGACCTGACAATGTTATGTTAATGAATGGACCTAACACTGAGAGATCTTTTCCAGCCTTAATGATTCTATTAATACAATGAATTCCTGTTCTATGTATTGTTTTGAAATACTCTCCAAAAATCCTTATTTTACTTACCTTCCACTTTGTTAATTTGAAATATTTGTGGTAAGACTTTCTCAAAATGAAGACATTCTCCAGCAGTGCTTCATTTACAGGTAATTGTGACAATGAAACCATTGTGTGCTTCAAAAGGAGAGTGCAGATGGAATGGATCCAGAGGAAGGAACTTTCCGGCACCTGGGCAGCAAAGGGTCAGATCAAGTGATGAGCTACTGTCATTGGCATAATTCAAATCCTTAGCACTGGGCTGAGGAGGTAATTAATAAAAAGGCCCCATGGCCTTAAATCAGTTTTTACTAGAGCACTCTGAAGCATTTGGCTTCATGGCCTCATTTTTATTTCATCTGTTTTGGAGCCCCAGCACCTTCTAACTGGATCTGAACCTATTAGCACATAGCCCATGAACTACAACACTTATGCAGTGGCAGATGTTCCCTGAAGTTCTTAGAGAACGCAGGTATGGAGTAATCTTTCTCTGCCTCTGCTGCTCTCAGCCTGCTCTGTAACATCAGTAAAAAACTGACTTATGGCAGCAAACAAAAATTAATTGTTTTCCTCCAGCGTTTTCTGTTGTTTTGTTGCTTTTTTTTTTCCTGGAATGAGATGTTTGATGCTAAATATCTTTGCTAACAATACAGAAATGCAACTCTCTCCTGAATTTTGGAAGTATTTTCTTTTACTGCAGGGTAGGGCAATTAGTTTTACCATTTATTAGTGCCCTGTGTCAAATGTTCCTTCTTTTCATCAACCCCAAACCTGTCACCTTTAAAATTCACTGCTTGCCTCTTCGTGATTGTATTATGGAACCATTCAATCACCGTTTCCCAATCACTAACATTTTGATTAAATTCCCAGTTACTAAACTGCTTGCAAAGGTAACCAATGGCAATGTTACATTTCTTTTTCTAAAGGAGAAGATTCCTATAAATATTTTCATTGTTCTGTGATAGGTGCCCTCTCTGGGGCTCCATTACCCTCTCTGGGTTTTTTTTGGAAGTGGAACCAGCAGATCAGAGGAGGCTGGGTCTCTTGATCTCTATAATGAATTACAATTATGTTATATTGTTTTCTGGCTGGCTGGTCATGCATTTAACATCTCTGTATCCTCTTAGGACCAATCCAAGGGCCATTGAACAGTGAACTGCCTCCAGTGGTGCCCAGGGATCTTGCCTGAATGAAGCTGTCACTACCACTCCCTTTTCAACCTATAGAACTTATGCTTGTTACCATCAAACTTCATTTAATATTGAGAAATTGAGTTTGGAGAAGATACCTCCAGATTTTTTTTTAATCTTCTTTGGATTTGATTGCCATGAGTAGTTTCCTTTCTCATCTGTAAGTCTTAGTGTCCTGCTGTTCACCCTAATTTTCATGTCCTCTGTACAGAAACTATTCATTTTGGGGGTATGTGACACTATGAGATATATTTCAACAAATATGTGAATTTCACAAGGGAATTTGCATACATTCTCTCTTGTTCCATCTGGGTTTTTTTTGATATGATAAATACACATCTCTCTTCTGAGATTTTATTCTTAGCCCACAGTGTTTTCTAAACATCTGAAGCATCTCTTGTGTGAGGAGCTTGTTTTATTCTCATTTCTCTAGCTTTTGTAGTTATTTTATCAACAGTTGATTTGCTACACAGACACAAATAAACACACATGGTGGAACTGCAAATTCCATAACCAAGGGAGAGCAGAGGGGTTTTCTGTGATCCAGGTTTCATACAAAGCCATGTCATTTGCCCACAGTGCTGCCTTCCCTGGAGATCTGTCAAACCAATAATATGTCCACGTGATGACAAGTAAATTTTGTTCCAAACTCATCAGTCCAAACTCAAAGCACCTGATTCAATGCAAGCAGTGCTAACTCTCATTAATTTCAGTGCACATTGAATTTGTATCTCCAATTAAACTGCATCCCACTTTAAGCTCTTTTAGAGTGTGAGTATTGCAGTGTATTCTATTACCATCCTCATGAGCTGTGGAAATCAGGTGGGGCAGTGTTTCCTTGCCTCCTCCCCCCAGACTGTCTTGCTGTTAATGGCCCATCATTGTCCTGCCCCATGACTCAGAGATAACTCCCTCCGGACCATCTTCTGTTAATGAGCCTAATCAACACTTGGCCTCATGACTCATTACCCCATTGTGAGATGCTCCACCCAGAGGGAGGAACCAAGCATCCCATCGTGGATATAATCTGAGACTCTGAACACCAGAGACACTCTCTCCACTGGATTCCCAGAGGACAGGAGCTACACAGCCACCACTGGACCCTCTGAGGAAGAGCAGTCCTTTTTCTACAAGATCACTGCTCCAGAGGACTGCAGCCACCATTCTACCAGACTGCTACCACCACCCTGCCTAACAGGGACTCAGGTTGTATCTTGACTCTGTTAGTTTGAACCAGTGTTTTCTTTTAGTTTTTTTTCCTTTTCTTTAATTTCCCCATTAAATTGTTATTCTGACTTGGTGCCTCCCACTGGTTTGTTTTCAAACTAGTACAGTATATTTTAACAGCAAAACTGGATCAGCAATCAGAGGTTCCAAGTACAGAAAAGGTTCATCTGAGTATCCAGTGCTATAGTTTGCCACTGAGATAATAACAATTGGCAATAAGAGCAGGATGGACTGAGTTCTTGATTCTGCAAACAGATTCCTCTGTAAAACAGAAGTACAGAAAGCATGATGAATACTTTAGATTAGTAGTGAGAATAATCACTTGGAAAAGGAAACTTTCAGTGTTTGTGCACAAGCAGAGAAGGAATCCCTGTCCTACCCTATCCAAAATATTCAATATCCCCTGCTGCTGTATTAAACAAAACCAATTATGCATATGTTTTCTGAGGTCTTATCTGATTGGTCTTCCCTAAAACCTGTATAATTCATCTGTTTAACAAAAGAAATAATTAGATCCATAGGCACTCATTAACAACCTGAAGCTGATTTATCTGTTAAAGCATTTTTGGGATTAGGGTTCTGCATTGCCAGAATTTCAAGACGTCAAAGCCTTTCTGAAAAAGATGAAGACCCTTCTAATATGTCTTTTGAGTTCCCTACAACCAGAAACTTTTACTCAACAGATATCTTCCAGAGACCATATTTCACCATGACTTTGCTGCACTGTTTGAGAAATCAGAACCATAATTATGGGGAACTGCTGAATATTTTGTAGGGGTGCCACCCTAGTCTATCCTTTCTCTTCAAAATTATGGTTATTACATAAAACATGATAAAACTTACTGGTCTTTTTAGAGAAAAAACAATGTAAGAGTTCTTTGGTTTTGCAGACCTCTATCGGTTACATGGAAATGAAATATTATTTAAAGTTTACGTGATTTAAAGCTCTGCAAGTTTAAAACAAAGGAAACAAAGAAACAGAAATAACATTGTGCCTCATGTAGCAAACAGCAGAAACAAACAACAGGCAGCACCAGTTTTGCCATCCCTCCAAGAAACAGATCAATAATGAAAATGTGCTTCATTTTTTATGAATTGCTATTGCTGTAATTTATTTGGATATAAAATCCATAATTCAGCCAGGCAATGAGGCAAAGGTACTTCTTATGGGAAGCACACAACTGGATGAGGTGTTGTGGGTCTGATAATGGAAATGTAGTTTCATGTTCTTAGACTCTAATATGAGCCATGCCTCTCTTTCCTCCAGTGTTCCTTAAGGGAGATCTCAGCTCTAACAGTAAAAGGAAGGCAGATTAGCAACAATTCACACCAACATTTCTCCAAGGTACTTGGTGAACAGTGGAGGCCTCCAGGAAACAGAAATTCATGGATTTATTGCATAATTCTGTCCTGAGATGCTTTTCCAATCCTTTACTCCTCTTCCTCTGCCACCTTTTTTCTTCTGGTGATTTTTTTATAATCTCCCTTATTCTCAGAAGTTGTAGCAGCCTTCTCAATATCAACCTGTTACATAGATTTTCAGAAGTTAAAAGCTTCACAATTTATAACCCTTGAAATACTGCATAATATTACTAAGACAAAAACACAGATGAGGTCTTTAATTTCTAATTGATATAAAAATTTTAACATAATTCTTGTCATAATCTTTCCCTGGGCTTCTTTCTTGAGATTTTTGAAAAAGGCTAACACCACTAATGCTAATTTTATATTCCATAGCCGTAGTTAAAGAGCTGCAGAGAGATTATTAAAATAGTTATTCAAGCTGACCAGGAGAGACACAAAGTTGACAGTTCTGCAGTTATTTTATTATTTATGCCAGAACTTCATTATGTTTCTTCGGAAATGATCACATTTTCAGCAACCAAATTCCACCTTGGGAGACCTGAGAACTTCTGAAATTCTGAGATTCAGCAAAGTCACGGCAGATGTTGCTACACTAAGTTTAAAACAAACAAACTCTCTGAATGCAATTACACATTTGGTTTCAAAACAAGAGGCAACTACTGACAGTACTTAACATAAAATTTTCCCAGTGAGTTTGTTATTCCATCTTCTTTACACATATTTCAGAAGAGTATGGGGTTCACCACCAGTGGAAACCAATGGATTAGAGGGACACCAGTCTCAGTAGTTCCCTGCTTCAGCTGATCTGTTGGTTTTGTTTCTTCTGTTCTAAAGCTCAGTACGTTTGAAATTAGGGTTTAATATTTCTCCTATCTCAGTATTTTCCTGAGCAAGGCTGTTCAACATGAATTGCTGTTTTGGCAACCCAAAATACAATAACATTTTAGTCAGAAGTTCAGCTGCAGGAGTTCTGAAAACATAACCTGTAAAGGGTCATCAAGGGAAAAGTTGGCAGACAGAATTCAATACCACCTCTACTTCTCAGTTCTTCAGAAATACAACTGAAGAGTTTTCTTCTAATTTCTTGATAAAATATTTTTTATTAATCGTCACTAACTCCAGCTAAATTTATCACATGGTATTTTACTGTTTACATTTATTGATTGGTTGGTTAGATTCTATAAGCAATAATTTACCTTTTTTTACAACTAAATCTTTCACACAAACTCTTCACTTTCCACAGATATTTAGTTTTACTTCTGCTTTTAAAGGTAACTTTATTAAACCTGTTATCAAAATGCAGTCCAACTCAGCACATGAAATCATTAGGCAGTTTTCACAGTTTTCATCTGCTGAAAGTTTGCTGTTTGGTAAAAGGATAACCCAAACCTACAACTTAGTGAAAGAACTTTTTTAGTTCTTTTCCTTTCTGAAGTAATTTTCCTTTTTAAATGTAATGGAAAAAAAAAAAAACAAAACCAACACAGTTTACTTAATAAAATTTACGTTCCTCTGCTCCTTACTGAAGGTGTTCCCCAAACTTGCAAGCACTGCAATCTTTTGGAGGTAGAAGTCATGCCTACCTTCTGTGGTGCTGAACAGACACCAATAAATATGATAATCCTGCTTGACATTGTTCCCAGAAACACAAAAAATGTTTAAATAGTATGTGGGGATGTGTCATAGGTTAGCAAGCATAGTCCCGGAAGGGATATCCTTGCTAAGGGGTGCTTACAGCTTCCTCTGGGACCTGATAGAACCTATCAGTGGCCAGTTTGAATATGGACAATTCTTTAAGCCACTTAAAGTTGTGACCGCCTCTGTGATACACACTTAAGAATAGACAAACTCTCCCCCAAGCTCTCTCTCGTTTCCGGCGCTGGGACAGGTGGCTGCAGGCCCCGTGCGGGGGCCAGTGGGCCCGGCCAGGCCCTGCTTGGGCCAGGCCGGGCCGGGCCACGGCCAGCCTGGAGCCATGGGCCTGTTCCAGCCATGGAACCCCCCCCACTGCCTTGCCGTGGGCAGCCGGAGCGGCTCGGAACCCCCCCCTCCACTGCGGCCGAGATTCAGCAAAGCGGCACCTCTGTCCGGCAGAGGTCAGGGACCAACAGCGATAAGCCACATTCCAGCTGCAAGGCCGAGGTGAGATTGACCCTTTTATTGCTGTGAAGAGCTGAAAACCTGAGGGAAGAGAGAGAGGAGATGCTTAAAGCTGAAAGTCTGTTGTGAAGCTATGATATATCAGAGTATCCTGTTGTAAGTTCATGAAGATGTGGGGGGTGGAGTGTTCAACTCATAAGCAATAGGCAGATGCTGCCGCAGCTGTAATTTCATGAGAAGTTTGGACAGAGAGAGATGAACCAGATGAACCAGATGAGGACTTTTTGCTCCAAAGAGGAAAGGAGAAAAACCTCAATTCCTAGAGATGCTTCCAGAGATAGTCTTAAAGATGAAGATGACCCTTTGCTCCCAGGGAAGGAGAAGGGCCTCTGTTTTTTTGTTTCTGAACAGCTCAACCTTAAAATTGTACCCCAGAAAACTTTCAAGAGTGGACCCTCGAAAGCAGTTGCGGGAAAAGCTGCAGGTCGGGGGAAGGGACTCACATCGTAAGCAGAGAGACTCCTCTTCCTAAATGGACTGAACAATATTTGGAAGTGGGTGGCTGTCTCGGTGTGATACTGTTTTCATAGCACGAGCAAGAAGAGACTTTCTAAATGGACTCTTTCTAAATGGACTGAACAAGGTTATTATGGAAGTGGTAAACAGACTGAACATCTTAAGGGTTGTCTTTACATTGTCAGTGGGAGAAGGGAGGAAGGTGGGGGGAGGAGGAGAGTTCTAAAGGTGGTATAATTTTTTTTTCTTTTCTTCTTTTAGGTCTGTTAATAAACTTCTTTATATTCATTCAAGTTGGTGCCTGCTTTGCATTTCTCCTAATTCTTATCTCACAGAAGATAAACAGTAATGAGTATTTTAGACCAAACCACTACACTAAATTGGTGTTTCCGCCCGGTTACAAACCCAACCCGCGACAGGATGCTAAAGCTGTGATTCCACAGTGACTTTCCTAAGTTTTCTCTTTGTCTAAGTACCAGGAGGTGTTGAAGGGATACTGTCCCTCCTGTACTTCTTTCTGTATTCCTGCTTTCACACCACTCCACCCTATTTTTGTGCCATTAGGAAAAACTGTATAGCTTGAGGAAAAGCTGGAGATCCTGAAAACTGGGATGTCAGGGATGGGGTTAGTTTTAAACAGATCAGTTTTTTATTTGACCATAAATTAATTAGTCTGGTCAAGGATGTTTTACAGATTTAATAAAGACCATACGTTGCCTAAGTCTAGATGGTTTTCTAGTTCTTTCTGTGGAACAGCATTGACTACATCCAAGTCAAATGCTGGGACTCCATAAATAGATGGTCCTATATACACATTAATATTTATGTTTCCAAGGCCAGGCCCACAGCTGAGATTCTTTGACAATATCCCATTTCCTTGTATTGACACTATTTTCAGTCTGCTGCCTGACTCTACTTTCATAAGTTTATTGCAATGTCAGAGAGTCAAAGAACAGAAATGCAGGAAACAGTGTTTGAACGGCCTTCATGTGCTCAGATGTGCAAACTTGGTTTTGAAACCCATCCCAGAGTGCAATTTTGTCCTTCTTTCAAGAGCTCCCAAAGATATCAAAAGTCTGAAAGAACTTTACATCTTTTGCCACATGGTTTTAATTTTTGACAGATCTAATAAGAGCAGTTTCCCCTACACTTTTGAGTAATTCTTCCACTTGGTGCTTGACAGGTTTTTTTCTCCTTGATTAGCAAGTATTTGTCTTTCTAAAGCAACCTAGAAAGCAATGTGTCACATATAAATGAGCAGTTATAAATCTGATCAGAAAAGCAAGGGACTCAAATTAATAGTGGGTTTTTGTTGATAACACCACCTAATTGCAGACAGTATTTTGGAAAGGTTTGTACAGGCAGTGGGCATTTTCAGGCCTTGAAAGACAGCAAGGCTTCACAGAGGATCAGGTTACAAATTGCACTATGGAATTGATGGATAGAGCTAAGTAAGCTTCTTCACAAACGTCTCTTCCCACTAATTTATTGGGGTTTTTTCTCCCATTAGGTCTTGGTATTTCTCTTTTACAGAGAGTGAAATCGTTAGCATTAATTAGTAAATTAACATGACTTCCTCATTGTCTGTTTTGTGTTGTGTGTAGTCTCTCTTGAATGCAACAAACACTTTACCCTGTTAAATTATTGATTTGTGCCTAAAGTGCTTCCTTTGTAATTCGAATTGAATGCTAAAAATACCTTGCTGAAGCACTAGCTTGAAAGTAACCAGGCAGATCAGGATTAGGGATTTCACACTCTTTATCTTTGCTCTGACACTGACTCACCGCAAGCCATTTCCCCTCTCAGCCACTCACACCTCTAAAGAACAGGAGCAAAATTTTGCTATTTCATGTGGGCATTTTTAAGATTTTGATGACCAAAAGAATGGAATGCTTTTACTGCTACATAGCAGGGTTTGGTTTGGTCTTAATTTGTTCCCTACTTTTACTTTGCATATATGAAATGACATGTTAAACTGTCATAAATAGATTACAGCTATTTATCCTGGTGACTTTGGAAATCGTTGCATGGACGTGGGCTGTAATCTAAAGCTGATTGAGACCTGTAGAGAAATTCTTACCAACAAAAAAGCAGTGGGATGGATCAGGCTCTCAGAGAGTCAACATAACTCTCTTTTGAAATATTTCTGGTACAATAATGTTATCCACCCATCCTTTCACACCTTCCTGGCCACAGCATGGGGAATCTGCGGACTACTGAGATAAGAGCAGACACCAACCAGTGAGAAATTTTAATCCTGAAAAGCAAAAAATAAAACCAGAGCTAGCAAAGAAACCAAACCCAGTGGGATGGGAAATGACAGAAAGAAGTTCACCAGCCAGAATTATAAAAAAATCAAGAACAATTAGTTGTAAAGTACAAAATTTTAGTCTATAGTAATCTGACCTTTAAAAATTCAAACAGTTTCTGGGAAGGCAAGATAGAAAATATAAGTTAACACTGGACAGAGGAGAAATTAAAAATATCTGGAGGAAGCAATTTAATTTTTTTTCCTACCTTATATTCACTTGTGTAAGTCCCCTCACTGCTCTTCTATATTCTATCATCTTCTATATATTTCTATACATTAGCAGTTAAGGCACACTATTTGGCAAGAAGATGATGATTAATATGAATTCCTATTTAGTTGTTTCTTCTTTTAATAAGAAAAAAAAAAAAAAGGCACAAAGAAACTTCTTCCTTTGAATATTCCAGTTACTTGACTGAGTGTTTGTGTATTGACAAAGACTGATTGCTTTCCACTGCATTATAGAGTGCTAAGAGCTTTCATATTCCCCAGCTTCACTGCGTTTTGAACCTTTTGACTGTGTTTTGCCAGGGCAATTTCTAGGCAGTGGCTCTGTTTTAATCAGACCAGGCATTTTGCCATTCACCATTCACACACATTTTTCTATTATTTTGTGCTTCTCCAAAGACAAAAATAAGCTCTTCAAAAATGCAGTAAACCAGTTCTCCAGATGTGACAGATCCAATTCAGATTAGGCAAAACCACAAAGTTTATTTATTGTTACACATTCTACAGAAGGAGAGATTTAGACAATGGAATAGATTACATCTGTAGATATGGAAAGGAAATGCTATATTAAGAGGTACAGGAAGCACAAATATGCAATAGGCAGATGAAAACCAGCCTTTTTCTGACATCACTGTTTTGTGGGGGTGGGGAGAGGAGGAAAGCAAATCTATCCCTGATATAACCTTTTATCCTCAGAAGTGTTCCCTAGGGCTCAGGTAGTCATTTTCAAAAGCCTTGTGGATGCAGGAGCCCTGGTACAGCCCCACTGATGCTAAAAGTTGTCCATGCAGATGGAGATGGTACAAAACTCACTGCAAGGCCAAAGCCAGGTTGAAATCTGGACAAGGCAGGTGCATCTCCCATGGAAGGTATTAAGCCAAATGCAGTGGCCGTGTGGGCAGGGAGGAAATCACTCCTGCAGTTATTTTGCTGTGGAATTCAGCCCAGAAGTTAATGGGGAAGCAACACCTGCTCAAATCTGCTCTGAAAACTCCACAAGATGCACACAGAAAGACAACTTTACTTGATACAGGAATTTGTTTCTACTGCTGTTGTTTCACTGGCCACCTTCCAGAACAGGGCTTTACCTGGGCAAGAGGAGTTAGGACAGTCAGAGCAGATTTGGGTCCTACTTAATTCTATTTCATGCTAGTATTTCATATAAGCATGTGAAACCTTTAGGGTTTTGGCCTTGAAATGTCTGTCACGCTCAAAACAGAGCCTGAAAGGAGGGGAGAAAGCAACAAAAACCATCCCACCATCTGTTAGTACAAATCATTTTCCCAGCAAAGTGTCGGTTTGGTACATTCTCCAAACAAAATCTACTTCTAAGCAATCTAAAACACTGTGAACAGACAAGCTTATTAGCACTTGTCATATTTGATATAGGAAATACTGGAATTAATTTCCTCCTCTACACTGATAAAGTACTTGCAAAGAAGTCTGGAAATACAGCAGAAATTTGTGTCTTACAAAGGGAAGTTGTACTTCAGTAGTGTAATTTCTTTGGAAATCTCCATGCAGAAAGAACCTGTAGTGGGTATGAGCATGGAAAACATAAATCAGTTCCCCTCACTTGTAGACCTCTTGGAGCAAAGTGCAGGTCTCTCTTCTGTACTTAGTGTATTAGAAAGTCAGAAATTAGGACTATGACTTTAATATTTTATAAAACATTATATAACATAAAATAGTTCAAATAGCTTGATCTGGTATAGGACACTGTATAAATGGGATAACTATATTATTAGATAAATGGCCGTGACCAGGAATGAGAGTATAAGATTAATTCTCTGTCTGAAAGTTCAGAAGTCATGTTAGACCAGGTCTATCCTAACTGAATTTAGCTTCAATTCCCTTCTTTGATTGAAGTCACATCCAGTAGTTTTCATGCTACCTTTGCTGAATTTCACCAACACTAAAATTCTTCACAGAGGTGATTATTCCATCACTTATATATTTAATGTGTTCAGCTATGGAATTGTGGAGTTTTAATTTGCTTTCTTTTTTTTTTTTTTTTAAGGCGTTTGCCTCTGACAGAGACACCATTGCCTCTGAAATTCTCACATTTTGTTCTGGATATTTCCTGTACTGGTAAAAAGCAGAGAACAGCTACACAATAATGATCTTCATATTATAAAGCACAAGAGATTGTCCTGCAATAAAATTCCATGGAGTTTAAGCCATCCTCCTTTTCCCAGACATCTTTGATCTTCCAGAATTTCCAGGTCGCCAAATTTAATTATGGCCCTGCAGTTGTTCACTTTGAATGAGCACAAAATAAGCCACCACAATTTACCCTTGTCTGTCTAGAGAAGGACTGTGTCAGTATTTTGCAGTGTAATTGCTTTATGGAACAACAGCATAATCACCCTTTATCTACTCAACAAATTATTTAGAAGTGCTCACTGTACTCTGTTTCTCAATAACTGCCAGAACCTAATCAGAACTCCAATTGCCACATCTACATTCAAAAAGTCCTGCTAGCAAAGCTTTGCCATCTCATAGCATGACAAAGTCACACCACCAGCTGACTATCGGGCCAGGAAAAGGTCTTTTAGGCACAGTTGTGCTTTCAGAAAAGTTCTATAAAATTACCTTGGGCTATTGAAGCAGGAAGTGCAAAAATTTGGCAGAAAACACACACACACACACAGAAAAAAAAAAAAAAAAAAAAGGAAGCAAGAAAATAAACGAAAATTCCAGAACTCCAGAACTGTCTGCAGCTGTGGTGCAAGTAAAACCAATCAGGACTTCATTTTTAACCAATGAATCAAAAAGCATGAAACAATTCACATCCACATCCTTCAGTCTGCCCTCCCTCCTCCCAAAACTAGATGACCATATCCAAATTGCCTGTTATGACAAATTTTTAGTATTTGCTGCCACTCACACCCTTCACAAATGTTGTCTGCTCGTTTCTGCTGGCCATAAATTGGATGTAAACTGAGAACTGAACAGTCTGGACAATCATCTGTCGTTCCCTGAGCCACGCTTTATTTACCAGTATAGGTATATTTAGTGACTATATTTGTAATACATGTATTTTGAAAATAGCCTGACCAAATTATCTGTGGGGATTAGGAATCTATTCTGGAGATAATACTTGAGGGTAGATATCTTACTGTCCTTAAATATTCTCAGTAAATGTTTATTTAGGATTAAACTGTACCTATTTTTTTTAATGGTCAATACAATTTATAGTCAGTTTGCTTTATCATTCTCTACTGTTATTATTTCTGTTTGTTACTCAGAGTATCACAGAGGTCGAAGACACCCTGATCCCTACTCTCATTTTTGTATCAGAGAATTTGTGGTAGCACCACTGATGCACTTTGAGCCCAAGCAAGGAGGTTTATGTCTAACTTTGACTCAGAAAAAAAAAAAAAAGGGGGGGAAACAAAAGAAAAAAAAAAGGAACAACTAGCTGACTAATTAATTTTTAATTGAACTAATTTGCATGGAGTTGTGCTTGTGGTAGTTCAGAAAACAGTCACCTCTGATTAATATTTATCACAAAATTAGAAACACTAACAAGCTGTTTTGGTATAGCCCATTAATCTAAATAGTTTCTTCTAAGTCAAGCCTGTTTTACACAGACATTTTAATTTACGGGTCCTACTTGGGCCATTGTTCACATTTAGCAAAATTTAGCTACAAAATTTAGCTAACTGATATTCCCAGAAGAATGTAACAGCTTTTCATCCTCTGCATAGATGGTTAGCTTTGGTCAGCTGGCATACACCCACCCAGCCTCACCCCCCTTCTTCAGACATTGTTAATTAGGAAAACAGTTTCTCAATTTCTTGACCTTTGTGTCATAATTTGTGTTATTTATCTGTGCCACAGATATCTAAGAGATTTTAAAACTTTTTCCCGGGAGAAAACTCCCCCATATTCTAAGATGAACTACTATCTATTTTGTATAAATAAATCATCTAGCATTAGTTTTTCATCATGTGTTCTTTTGGGGAAGAAAAGTTCCTGCTGTTCCTTTCCAAGGGCTCAGGAGAGGAAAATGTGGAACCAACATGAGAACAATTGAAGCAGAAAGAAAGGAATAGCTAACAGGTATATGAAGAATACATGAAATACATGAAAAACTGTTTCTTAGGTTTAAAGTTAGTCTGCAGGTATATAGAGTGGTTTTTTGCCTCATATTTTATGCTGATTGCTAAAGATATGTGTGTTTTAGGGCTTTGAGGAGTTCATACTTCTCTCTTGCACTTTGAAAGCAAATGAGAAATAAGTGAGCAGTGAGTGGAAGATGTGCAACAGAAAGATAACAGAAAGCCTTAGATGTGCATTGTCAAGACAAATGTCATTATATTGTCAAGAATATGCAAAACATTGGCTAAGAAGAGCTAATTTGAGTGACATAACCACTGTGTTCTATTTTTCCCACCTGGACAAGAAACTTTTCTTGACTGCTCTGCTACTGCTACCTCTGTTATTATTGATACGTGATTTTAATAAGCATTAAAATTCATGCCAACACCTTTAAATAATGACAAATGTTACAAAAATATCTTCAGGCTCTGCATAAGACAAGTTAACATAAATATTAGTGGATAGGTCTTGAGCCAGTGTGGATCAATGTACCTTACTTGGAGTCAAAGCAATTATGTGTAATTACACAACCTGAGCTCATAATTCTTTCTTTTCCCCTTGAGGGATGGATTTTTTCAAATATCTAAAAATGGATGGGCACATCTTGTCTCACTATAAATATTCAAGGAAAGGTACCTGATACCCACAGATATCTTTGCTAGGAGGTTCTTTGATGGTACAAGCTAGAGAGATCTGTTTGAATATCTGTATTTTCTGGGAAATAATGAGATTCTCTCACTTGTCTTACTCATACAAACCAGACCTTATTGCAAATAACTTTTGGGGGCTAAGCTGCACATATAGGCAGAAACAATCTCTGAAACCTTGAAATTTCTTCAGCTACAAGTAAAACACACAGCTTTTGTCTTGTCTCCAAATATAAATCTAGAGTTGCCATTGATATTCTTGGCAGTGGCTACATATATCTTGAGGTAAGAAATCGGTGGATTTCAGTCAAACTAATTACACAGAGTGCTGTTTACATAGCAATGTATTTCCCCAGTAACATGGTATTAAGAGTGGAAACCAAAATGCTGCACACTTATGGGCCAGCTATGCTGACTCCATAAATAAATAATTGTGCAGCCAAATTTCTTGGCCACTCTGTATATATTATACTGAACATCTTTCCAAGTATAATTAATAAATAATGAGATTTTTAACTGTGGATTATCTTTCCTGTATTTGCTGTGTCGATCTCATTCTAAAAAACAAATAAAGCAAATAAAAGGCAACGACAACAGCAACAAATGGTAACAAGTTTTAAATTTAAACTGCTGTCTTTTCTTTAGAAATAAGAATCTGAGTAACACTGTGGTTTCAGATGGCAGTAAAATTGTTTGTTTTGTAAGTTTTGTTTATTTTTATCATAGCATATTAGATCTCTTGCTCTAATACTGTGGACACAGAATGCTAAATAGATGTGTTGATGATTAAATGACATCTGGAATATTTCCAGGACATCTGTTACATGATTTAGGTATGCTAATTCCTGGGAGTTACGGTGTAAAGTTTTTAATCACATTGAAAATGGGATTGTCCTTGACTACTAATACATAAAGAAATAAAAGTAAGTTATATGGCACTGAAAGTAATTTTCTCTCTACAGCATATCAGGTTAAACCATCAATACCATCATCAGCCTGAGGTACTTCATGTATTTCAGAGACATAGGTCATACCAATAGTTCCTCATTTCCCATCCTAAATTGTGACAAAGCTTGTTCTGGAGACTGGTGCCTTCAAGAATCTCAAGACAGATGGCACCAGCTATTATATCAGCCCATGCAAACAGGATTGTGCTGCAAAATGATGATTAATTAGATTAGGAAAAATCAATGAGGTGTATTTTTATCATCTTCCCCAGCTCAGAGATCTTACTGATTAACATGAGTGAGTCTACTCCTGGTGAATTTGATTTGTGTTGAGCTTATTATAATTTTCTTTGAAAAGCTTTGTTTTTCAGGGTTGGTTGTTTTTTTTTTTTTTTTTTCATCTGAATAGGGTGCACAGATGTCATTTGTCTCTTTTAAAATGCATTTACAATTTGTAAGAACTCAAAACTTTTAATTGGCCAACAATCCAGTCTATATTGGTTGGTTGGTAGGCCTTTTCATCACCTGAATCTTCACTTGCTCATTGTTTGTCTTGTACAATGATTCACTGGACATCTTAGCATGACAGAAATCTTGAAATTTCTTGAGTGTTTATAAAAAATTGCCATTTTTTAATGGTTGTACTCGATGTAACAGAAACTGGTATTGTGGAATGTACACAGTTTGCTTAGTTTCACTTTTGTAGAAGGTACAGGGTTTGTTCTAATTAAAAATAATCTGTCTTTTCAATGTAATTTTGCCACCTCTTCAAGTAGCTACATGATCTTCACTGTGTTTCTGACATTATATATCAAATAATTAAAAAACCATAATATTACTAGAAGGTAAATCTTTTTCTTAAAGTGGAGATAGAGATGTAGACAAGAAATAATTGAAGTTACCAACATTTTTAAAAAGGATAAATGACAGAGGTAATTATTTTCTTGGTCCTCTGATACTGATCTTGGACAAAATAATGGAGCAGAAGACAAGGGGTTCAATTAATATGAAAAGTAAAGAAAGGTCAAATAATTAACATTAATCAACATTGAAGAAAAGGTCACCAAGCTAACTTAATATCTTGGCTAACAAGACAAAAAATCTGGCTTGTGGAGAAAATGGCACTGGTGCAATAGACTGCAATTGAACATTTGACTTTGTAATATATATATATATATACATACAAATTTTAAAAAAATCTAGAAAATTGATTACCCCTCACATTTCATAAGGCAAGTGTGAAAGGGGGTTGATATTTGCCCACAAGGAGTTTATATTTGTTTCCAAATATACCAGTTCTTGCCCATGTGTTGTATCAATCTCTTATGGGGTTGTTAGCTATTGTTACAGGATACGTACCTTGATAAAATTAATTCTAAAATAATTAAGGATCATTTCAAACGCCCAGATAAAAATGAACTCTCAGTAATCAAATGGGTTTGGTTTTACAAAAAATGGCCAATTGAGAAGAAAGAGAGACATGACCTCTGCTTCTATTGACAAGAAATTTTCTAGAATGCTGGTTTCCAATCGTCATTTGACAGCTGAAAAAAATACTGAAAAACTGAGATAACACAGAGAAGAGCCTTGAGAATAAATGGAAGTGCTGGAGAACACAGCAAAAAAACACAGGTAGTTCCATACATTTAAATTATGAAAAGAAAGAACGAAGAGTTGCAGAAACACAGTCTCAAAGAACTGAAGTGGAAATGTGGAACAGGATAATAAAAGACTTTAAGACTCTGTGTCTATTTGGTAACTGGAAACCCAAATCTGATTCATGGATCACTTCCACCTTTTCTCTGGAGGAGGAGAAAATAGCAATGCCAGCAGTAAATTTAATCCATACAACTAAATAAGTTTTCCTGAATCTGTACAAAGCTTGGTTGGGATCTGCTGTTGTACCTGTGTCCCAGAGAAGAGGAAAAAGACAACAGTGTGGAAGGACAGGACATCTGGAAGTTGTGCACACATCACTTTGTGGGGATGTATTAGGTCTTTCCAGCCACAGCGAGGTGAGAACCTGCACTCAGTAACTGCCAGATACTCAAGCAAAAACCAGTGTAATTTTCAAGCCAACAGAAGTTTTAACCAAATAAGCCTCGCCTGTGAAGATCACATCGGCAAATGTTTCCCAGGATACCCCATCCAGGGTGATCACAGAGATTTTTCTGAAATAAAACCTCCAGACTGATTCCTTTAAAGGATTGACACTGATTATCTGTGGCAGGGATTACATTCCCAGCCAGGGTAATCAACTGCTCACTGCACTGTGGTTGCACATCATTAGTTAACGATACCCACCATTGCCTTCATCTGTCTCGCTCAAACACTGGAGACAAGAGGCATTTCTCTTGCTGGATCCCATTGTCTTTCTTTCATTGCTAAGCTTGTAAGTGACTCTCATGTGTTCAATTAAGTTCTCATTTACTTCTCTTTAGCTCCTCTGACACCTTTTGCCAAAAGAGTGAGGTGTTTCCTGGTGAGATTATTAATATAACAAATGGACACCTAATAAGACAGGCTGCCTTTAAACCCACAACGCCATTGCCCTGAGGTAGCTCAAGAAGCCGTGCTTTTATCAGGAACCCAGGCTTAAGGCTCCAGGGCCATCATTATCTTTTCAGGCCTGAGCAGTAGCGTCTGCCTTTATTTCCTGTTCTGGGTGACAGTTCTGAAGGGCTGACATTAATCGCCAGCAATCTCATGATGGCATGTAATTGCATTTATAAAAAAATATTCATCCTGGGGGCAGCTGCCAGTGCTGGAACACTGGATATCAATCCAATTAAATCCTAGCATGGAGATAATTGTTTGTCACTCACTCCAAGGAAGAGAGTGACATTAATGCTATGTCCCACAAGTGACCTTTACATCATTTGGCCTTCATCAACTAATTAAAAGGGTTATGAGCATATCCCACATCAATCACTTTGATTCCATAGACTGAGCTAAATACAGAGACTCTAGTGGAAGTAAGATTGAAAACTTTTTTCCCAAACTTTGCTTTTCTGGATGATACTGCTGATATTGTTAACAAAAGTACCTCATGCTGATTTAATTGTTGCAACATAGAAGGAAGCAGTTGAAAATCAAAATAGAGACATGGATTCCTCTCTGAAGAAAAGCAGCTTCAGGAAGAAACATTAAGAAAATATATGAAAACTTTCAAGGTCTGTTATAAGTTCCTAACCCTTTCTCTACTTCAATTCAGATACAAATGGGAGTCATACATAGAAGAGGGAAAAAACTACAGGCCTGTATCTGTGAGTTGGGGCCAGTTGAGTTGTTCTTTCAGCTCAAGTGATGTAGTGATCACAAAGCAATGGACAAGTGACAAAATCCCTCTCTCTAAAAAGGCATTTGATCACCAGCTCATATTCTGTTTCTTTAATTAGTAAAGGGCATCCATGACTGGTGCATGCAGAACTGGAATCCCACCTTTGTGTACATGGGTGAAGTCATTTGCATGACATTGTCTTAGTGCTGTAACGAGATAGTTTTTGAAATCCTTTTGCTATAATTATAGGTTCTTTAATTAGCAAAGAATACTGCAATTAGTGCCTTTGCACATTCCAGACATCATTACTGCTACATTACCCATGCACTTCACTTGCTTCAATGGTTTTGAATTAAGTACAGTTCACATTCAAGGTTCCTCTTTTAACTTTTTAAATTCTCCATTATCTAGATTAATATTATGACCTAGATTGTATCCTTCTCATTATTCCCTCCAGATCACGTTCCCTAGACTGCTACCATAGGGCTTTTTACTTTTTGTTGTGATTAATATATTGTCTTTTTTTAGCAGCAAATTATCAATCTTTTTTTTTTTTTTATCCAAACATATTTATGCCTTGTCCCAACTTAATTTGAATTTACTATTAAATTGCAGTCATTTATGACTCTTTCTAACTTTGCAATTTAATTTAAACTTTCAATTATTTCTGCTGAACTTCAGGGATGTTTTTAATTTTTACAAAGGAGTGAAAAATCTCTTTTCAGTATACATGATAAAGTCTCCAGAAGAGATATTATTTTAAATTATTATTGCAAAAATCTATTTCTGCCTAAAATTATCCCAGATATTTTTTGTGAATAATTTGAAGTATGAGGTTTATTTTTGGTGTTCTTCTAGCAAAGATTGTGTCTTTGTATTTCAGCAGGTGGCTCATCTGTCCAACCCTTATCTGCCATTTTTCACAGGCTTTTTATTTAAAAGCTCTATCATCATGTTTTCATAATGTAAGGATCAAAGCTGCCTTGAGACAAGCTGAGTCCAAGGAAGGCCTGATCCAAAGCCATGCGAGTGAAAGGATCCTTGCATTTTGTTCTGTTATTCCAATGACTTGGGAAGGATGAGAATGACCCCAGAATTCAAAACAATCTGTCTTTGTTGATACCAGGCCAGCAGTTGCCATTTGGAATGGCACTCACCTGACCAAAAGGCATAAAACACACAAATTTAGATTTGAACTTGCCCCTCAAGGATGTCCCCTTTGAAAAGAGGGATACAGGAATTTCTGGAATGCTCTTATAAACCTCTGGTTTGGGGAAGGAGGATTTGCACCCTCTTTCCCTTCATTCACTTTAAGCAGAGCATAAGCTGTACTCATTTAGATCCATGCCTAATTTAGGTCTTATTTGGTCTAATTTGCATTCTTATTTCAAGATCTCATAGTTCTGGCCCAAGAAGCCACCACTGCTGTTAATTTTTTGCAGGAATTTTTTCCCATGAATAATTTGAATATTCAGATAATTTAAAGGTGGTTCTCCCCATTCAGGGAAGATCATATTTGAAAAATATTCCTGTTACAAAGTTGAGTGTGTTCACTTATTAATCTTATTATCTTAAATATTGAACTTATATGGTGAGAGAAGGTCCTGCTTCAATAAATTTGTAGACCATATGGAGAAGCAATACAGAAAAAAAAATATTCTTCTAATATAATAGATCAATACAGAAAAGGAAGAAATTCCAGTACCAGCATTACACAGAAAGATTCTGCAAGAGGCACATTCTGAAACAGACCTCTAGGAGCTTTTTCCTGGGGTTTAAGGATACCAGTCACCCCTTTTTCATCCTTCTTCAAAAATTTGGACCAAAATTAGATTTATTATTTTTATCTTCATCCTGTCTTACATGAAAGAGTATCTATTGGAGAGCATTTGTCATTTTAAACCACTATTTTATGCTAATGAAAGAAGAGACACAGATCACCATTAAAAAAACAAAGCCTTGACAACATCAGCAATATCCATCTTGTTGCAGCAGCATTTTGGAGCACAGCTATTCATTTCTTTCCCCTTCATTAAAATATTTTATCATGTTAATTATCATTATGACAATTTTAATATTAGAAGTAATTTTGCTACCTGAAAAATGAAGTCCTTTACAGATTGTCTTCCTCAGCCATTAGTCCTTCTGAAGTTGCTCAAATAAAACTGCGTTCAGAATAACTTTAAAATAAAAAAAAATTCTGTTCACTGATACCTAAAATTTAAATTAGTAAATAAATCATAATCTTTCAGTAACTCTGCTGCAATGAACTAATCAGTAGATGCTTTCTCAAGCCCTATATACATACCCTAAAGTCAGAGAGACTCTGTGCTTTGCATTCAGTGAAATTCACTGCAATAAAACAACATTTTTCTGGTAAGAATCGCATCATTGTTGCACTGCATGGTGTAATTCTCTCTGGGTGCACATGAAGGGCCAGATAGAAGAAATTCAAATGGAAGACATGTACCTATGGCCTTTAAAAACATCTTATGCCTATTAATATGTAGTGATGTCATTGTTTGGGGGGTTTTCCCTATGGTGAAAAAATGCCAAATTTCACAACATAACTTTTGACTCCCAGTCATGTTCCATGTTTCCTTGTTTTGAAATTATCCAGGAGAGGCCAGGAGAAATGAGGGAACATTTTTCTTCTGATTGTCTGAGCAAAAATAATCTCCCTAAATAGGCAATGCTAAGCTTGTAGCATGCTCAGCATTTCTTTGGGGAAGAAAACAAAGATCTTTAATAAACAGTAGGAACCACTTTCAGGGAATTAAATCCATCTCACAATAATGGTTTTAAGATCAACGTATTTAATGTCCAAGTGAAATAGGAAAAAGAAAAGAAACAAAGTGGGAAGCATGTGGGGAGGGAGATAAAGGAAATTTGAGAGTGGGTGAGGAGGGGAAGCTGAAGTGTACAATTCAGCTGTTGGTTTTGATAAGTGCCTTTAATTGGGGACAGAGGTAAATGATTCTCTTCCTCCACTGTGGATAAAAAACTCAAAATATTTGCAAAATGTAAGATTCCAGTTTAGAGATTTTTTCCCACAGCAGAACCCTGCCATGAAGTTAGCACAGCTCTCACAGGCAGCATTTCCCAAAAATTGGCAATAAAACTTGTCTGCCCCACCCTAACCCAAGAATATCTGCTACAGTCATTCAAAAAAGATGAATGGTTGATGGTTGATATGTAATGGCTGAAATCACATTTAAGCTGTATATCCCAGGGATTTAGCAAAAATTCAGGGTGCAGGAGTTTTGGAGACATTTTCTTTAGAACAAAGATTTAAATGCAAAAAAATACTGCATATGAGCAGAGACAGCCCAGTCCCACCTCAGGTCACACAATCTAGCTTTCAATATTTTTCTGTAAAGTCCTTAAGGTGAGTTACTGAATTTCAGTCTACAAGAACTATTTGTTCCTGCTGAACAAATAACCTGTAATGCTGCTGAAGCATGGGACAACAGAAGTCTTTTCTGGATGAATTTATGAATCAAATATATCTACTTGGAAGCTTTAAGATAAAAGAAACTTGAAACAGAAATATGAATCCTAGGCCCTGGTAATAGAGAAAAAAAAATTGCAGTCCTCTGTGACAGCAGCTGATAACAAAAGACAGATCCATACTCTGCAGTTATTCATTAGAGCTTTGGTGCAGTGCGTTCTTTTGCTTTTAGACAGAGAAAGGTTTGCTAGTATAAGATGAAAGAGACTTGTAACTCTTCTGCACAGTGTGCATATTGATTTTGTGTGCTTTGGGTGCAGGACTGGCTTTTGTACTCTGCTTCAGGCCACGGTACTTTTCTGCACCCCACCACCTTCCTGGAGGACACAGGCTGGTTCAGATGGTCCCCCAAGAAGACCCATCATGTTAACAGGCATGAAAAATTCTGGTGAGACACACAGGCTCTTTATTCTTCAGATTTTGTTTCATATGTGTCTGACCTGTGGATAGCTTTACACTCATAAAGCTTGCTGCAACATATTTTGTGTGTTTGTACATATTACTGTTACATAGGTCTCCTCACAGAGAATATAAGCATTCCTTCTCATCCCTTTCATGTGTGCTTGTAAGGACAAGAAATTATGCTGAGTTTCCAGAAGGGTAAATGTGTACATGATGGATGCAGTTCCACTTCCAGATTAAGACATTCAAAAGTAGGTGTTGAAATGTTTATGATTTCAGTGTCTAAACTCTCATTCCAGCCCATTTCCATTTCTCAGTACAGACAGTTATGTCTGTGAAGTGGTCAGATGGAATCATCCACATGGTCTAAAATGCTTCCCTAAATTCCCCAGCACTGACTGGATGGCCTCTCCTGTGCTTGGATAGACAGTTCACACACAGGCACCTACAAGGAGGCATCAACATTCAGAAGCCTTCATCTATAGTTGAATCCCACTAAATTAGTAGCAAAGGAAATGGATACATAACATGGGGCAGAGCTTTGTAGAAATACCAACATTAATTACTTAAATATCTCATAGTAATTCCACTATTCAGCCCAGATAATTCATCATTCTAGGTAGACATCGTCAATGCTATGTTGCGGTGAGCCACGACCAGCCAAATCAAGTGGACCAAAAGGTCCATTGGTTTGATGCTTCCACAGCCCAAAATCCTTCAGCATTCAAAAGGCTGTGAAAAATATATAAATCTGTACCTTGCCATTGGCCACAGCCTTCCCCTCCCTCCCCCCGTTATTTCTCATAGCCTTTCTCATTGCCTTTCCAGAGAGTTCTATGTTCTTCGGTTGCTAATTGGCCCTTGTTACTCCTCCCCACCTACTCCTTCCCCCATTTGCTGTAATTCCTTCTCCCCACCCCGGTAACACCCCCTGGCTGATGTTCCATTGGTTGC
This sequence comes from Aphelocoma coerulescens, assembly GCF_041296385.1. NCBI lineage: Eukaryota > Metazoa > Chordata > Aves > Passeriformes > Corvidae > Aphelocoma > Aphelocoma coerulescens. Next base: position 74,903,029 of record NC_091017.1, read on the forward strand.
TGCGTGTTTTCCACGCCCATATTGTGGGGGTACAAGACCCCCTGCAAGCCACGCTTCTTCGGCTTTCTCCGTGGATTTTTCCTCTGCAATAAACCCTCCCTCCCCATGAAGGAGTCCCTCTGGTTTTTTTCCTACATCCTTCTCTCACCTTTGCCACTGGTGGGCAAGGTGAACCCAACCCAAAGCTTCTCCTGTCCTCCCACGCCGCGATCGGTTTCCGTCCCTCCCTGCTTGGAACAGGCAGAAGATTGCCCAGTGCCTGGGACAGCGTGCTAGCCAGAGGGCACCATGGCAATGCTACAGCTGAAAAATCTCCCTTTTTTCAAGGGGTATCCTGATAGAAGAACGATCTCCTAGCTTTTAATACATGTAAAATATCATTGGCATCAAAAGTTGTGAAGTTCATGGCTATTGTTAGGCATGTGCCACATCTTGGCTGACTTTTCCCAAGGATAAAGAAGACTGAAAGAGAAGTGAGCATTATACAGTATTCAAGGTTAGTTAAAGTACAGACTTGATTGCTTTGACATTCCAAAAGCATTTTATTCCAACCCCCTACTAACACATAAAGACAAGCAAAATTCACTGTTTGCAATGAAAAGGTCAAGGAAGGGTTAATTTTTTTCTGTAGTCTGCAGACTTTTTTGTGCATGTCCCAGACAGATACCTGTTCATGTTATCAAGGTCTTTATATGATATCTGTGATTTCTGCAAAACTAATCTCATCCGCAGTTCCATATCTTCAAAACACTGCTCAAATCAAGGAGGTTTTTTTGCACCTATAGAGATAAATTAGCACTTCTTTTGATTAATTAATCTGAACTATTTCCACATCTATCTCAAGACTGTTAATTGTGCACAGAATGCCTCCTCCACAGTATTGCTTGTAAAAGGAGCCTTGGATATCAAACTCAGATGTAGCTATCTATATAATCAAGATAAATATCTGCTCAGATGAATCTCTGTCCATCAACAGAACCCTAACTCCTCCTCATATTTTGCACCTACCTGTAGGGGGAAATCTGGATCAGTGTTAACAAGCAAATGATGGGCACTCCTAGGACGCATCCCAGAGATTTCCATCTGTCCCAGAGTTTTGTGATCAGGGTACCTCCAGTCCACACCTGAAGCAGTATCTTCCCTATCCCCAGTTACTTGATATCTGCTGCTTCAGGAGCAGCTCTGAGCTCTCTGGCTTATAGGAACAACAATTGCAAGTTGGCCTCTTCCATAATTTCCAGTACTCTAATTTATCCCATATATCTTAGAGTGAATTTAGAATACCTCAAGGAGAGGTCACAAGGCAGATGACGGATCCTCAGAATCGTGTATGTGCCCTTCCAGTTGTAGACCAGGTCAGAGCAAGTTCTCTCTTTCTGAATTATTAATTCCTTTAAATAATTAGCAGACATGCCACTCAATTATCCTTGATTTCCACATCCTATTTAAAGGTCACAAGGTTTTAGAGTCATCCTTAATTTGGCATAAAAATTATCTGTCCTTCTCAGCTCTGGCTTTACATCCCTGCAATCTGAAAAGCACAAAATTAACTTTGACAGCATTAACTCTTTAGTACAGTGGAGTATGCATCCTTTCTCTGCTTTCACTCATGGCCAAAGACATTGTTCAATTATTTAAATTTAAAGAAAATTAGATTTCTGCAGCTGTTTTAAAGAAACTATGCCTCTTCTCATAGATCATATTTCAATATTTATACTTATTGAATGTATTAGGACAAAAATGATGTCAGAAATTGTAATACAGCAAAAAATCCTGCTATACTGAATTCTCCTTTATCCTTGTGAGAGTTATTCAACAATAGAAGATAACCTGATTTTATTTTATTTATTATGTCCTTTGGGTCACAGAGAAATGTTATTTCTCACAGACCAACTGAGCTTTCAATATGCAGAATAAAAAGCTGAATATTCTTAGCTGTGCCCCATGACTGATTGTTGTCCTTTCTTCTTTTCTCTAGGTGATGCCAAATTAAATTGCCTTCAGTAAAAACATATAAAATATAATTAACCTTAGCAACCCTGTTATCCTCGGAGTCCTTTATTTCACCAAGTACAAAGTAGAGAGAAACATTTCTTCTGTACACTTACTAAAAATTCAGTGACAAAACACAGAGTTATCCAAATGTTGCTGTACCATAGGTAACAATACTGAGCTATTTTCAAACTTGTAGCAGTGGTGTGGAATGAGAAGCTTTTGTGAGTTTGGGTTGTTAGTTCAGTCAGTATTTTCAGTCAGCATTTCCTTATGAATTGATTTTGTGGCTTGAAACAACCTCAACAATGAGATTGAGTTGTAGCTCTGTCACTGATTGTGCTGGAGATCCTGTGCACATCCCTTTTCCTGTGTGTTTGCCACTCCACCACTCTCCTGCTTTACTGGAGTGCAGGGAAGATTAGGCAGCAATTTGATATATAAATTATTGCATGATTTTCTGACATACACAACATACCAACAGTCTGGCATCTCTAGAAATGGATCCTACCAGTCCCCAACACTGCTGGTCACGAGGAGAGAGTGGCTGATTGTCAGAGTAATCAATATCTGGCTGCAAGGAGCCATGTGGTTGCCTGCTCTCTGTTATAAGGAAAGATGAAGAAACTGATTTGGAAATCCTTGGACTGTGTTTCAAAGCTGAGTACCAGTTATTACCAGATATCCTTCTTCCATTTGGCAGTTTCAGTAAAACCTTGGGAAGCAAATCCTCTACCTCAGTCTTAGAAACCTATAAGCTTAACACTGAGATGTTGCTTTAGGACTAAGCAAAAAATCTAAAGATCCTTATTTTGGCTTGTTGTTGCTGTCATGTTTTCAACTATCATTACAGCAAACTATTTCTTAAAATTCTGAATTTATTTACAGGATCTGCAGACAGCAGTTGTGAGAATGCACCATTTATTTACACCACATTAACTGTGTGAATTTCCATTGGACTCAAGTTCCATCGAATACCTGAATGACACTAAATGTAGATGGTTGCAAAGAGCCACAGGTGAGTGTAAACATCTCAGGAGATCATAATGTCACCACTGGATACCACAGAACTCACTTACTGTAGCTGAAGCTTAATTGTTATTATGTTTGAGTTTCATGTATTAAGACAAAGACCAGCTTTCCCGAACTCTTTTGATCACCACATTGTCATGAGCTCATCTGAGTTATCTTTGTCATTCACTTTGAATCTGGAATAAGTAAAATTCATTTATTTTCATAACATTTCTTTCATACCTGATTGTTCTTCATTTGTCTTTTCTATTGCCATTGAAGAGACAAAAAGAAATCACATGTGATGGACAGTTCATCGCCCAATTGGGCTGTGGATACCTTCTTTAATGATAGCAGGGGTACTCCAAAATAATTCTAAAGTTCCTGGAGAGGGTGAAGGACAGAGAATAAGTCCTATGTTTCCTGCAGAAAACTCCATTCCTCTGTAAATAATAAATAATTTCCAACCGGGTGTTTCCAAAATTATCTCTTACTCTCTACCTAAAACGATATACAAGGGATTCAATCAACTGCTGAGTCCATAAAACTTAGATAGTTATCCCTCAGAAACACAAAGCCCAGAGCTGCAATCAAATCTTCCCTCTGCCAGGCTCTGTGTAAATAAGCAGATGTGGAAGGCACATCACAGAAAGCACAGATGAAAAACCAGACACAATCTCTGTGCCTCCTATATGGGGATAATCCAGAAAGATCAGCACAGTCCCGAAAGCAGCTGCATGTGTTCATGTTTATTCTCCACAGCATACAGAGGGGTCCACACTGTCCTATCAGGAGCCCAAGATGAGCATCTTTCAGATCCTATCCAGCCTTTCCAGGCAGCATGACAGCCTTTCTGGGGAGGCTATGGAGATCCCCAGGCAAAGAACAAAATACAACAAAATAAACCCCAAATCACGCAGCACTTTTCTCCTTGGCTGTAAGACTTGAGTCCTCTGAGTTTCACAATATCACGTGTTTGGGAAGTTTGAACTCCTGCCTGAGCTGGTGGCCTTGCTCTGATCATGGTGCAAATGCAGAAGTAAAGAAATTCATTTGCTGTCTCCTGGACACCAAAGGCACCAAAGGCCTGTGTGTTCACGGGCCATGCTTGCAAATTCCCTTTCCTTGTTTCATCTGTTGGCAAATGCCCCTGATCTAATACCCCTATCTGCAAATTTTATATTTCATTACCCAAAGTGAAATCACAGCTGTGACTCAAGGAGCAAAAAATTCAGAACAAGCCTGTCAATCGTGTATTTTCAATCCAGATTAGAAGGAAGGAATCACTGTGATAACTAAAGGCAGGAAATGTCTGTGCTCAGCACTGCTCTCATCATCCTCTGTCAGAACTTGCTTTGATTTGTTTTAATATTCTGTTATGAATAAGTGCTATACATTGACTATTATATGTGTCTGGTTTGATTTTGAGACTGTTTCCTTCTGTTAGGTGAGAAGGGGCTTGACTGGAGTGTGTGAACATAGTAATTTAAGACAAAAATTAAATAACAATATTTTCTATGCATGTATTAATGAGCACTTCTAAATACCAGTACTGGTTTATGTATTAATCAAAAATTTTGAATATCAATAAGGGGGTTTTTATTTGGTTTGCCTTTTTTAAGAGAAACCTGTGTAATAAGTGCTAAGCCACTGCAAAACTTTGAAACGCAAATGTAAATCCAACAGAATACACACTGGTAAACTCAAAAGGAAAAAATCAAACTTAGGAAGGGGTGAGCAAGCTAGAATTGCTATTTCAAAGAAATGTATACTGTAGTACTATATATTAACTCTATTTTGGAGTGTATTGCCGTATCATAACACCCCAATTATCTGGAAGAAGGGATGCACTGATACACATCTTTTTATAGCACCAAGTCCTAGAACACTATGAACTCATATTGCAGGATGTTTTCTCAGCTGTCTGATTATTCTGTTTTATGAGCCAGCTTTATTTGAAGGATGCTTTCTGCACTCAGTTTCACTGTGGCTTAGGCTCTGAGAAATTTCCATTACATTGGGCATCCTGGGATTTATTGAATAGAAATTGCTGCAGAGAGAAGGACTTTGGCTTCTCTCTAAAGCTGGGACTAGTAAGGTGAATCCCTCACTTCCATAAAGCCTGAGGCTGTATCCACTGCTGATTGCTCTTTTTATTTCTGAGTTATAAATGCTACCTAGCAGCTTGAGCATCATTGTGGTTACCACAGCACACACACAGAACGAAGTGACATTCTGCTCTTTGAGTTAGGGTTCTTGCAAGTACATGACAGACCCAAAGACAGCTTTATTGAGACACAGCCACTCTCAGGAGTGCAGCAGTGATGGTAATTTCTATAAACTGATGGGGGATTAGTTTAGTAAGCATTTATTTTGTCCATCCCTCAAATATTACAACTTTTCCTCTTGGCTTGCCTTAAGTAAAACATGACATATGCATCAATAAATTGGATGCCACAGTCTTCTGAAAATGAGCTCAATAACACATGCATCACATGCTCTTCTAATTACTTCTGCCTTTGCAGTAAAATCTGCAGGACAAGTTCAGTCTTTACATTCCAGTTAAAACTGGAACTACTCATCAGCACTGGTAATATTAATACTAGTACTATTTATTAAGTTTGCAACAAAGCAAAAAGTGACAGAAATTGAGGATCTGAGAATCCACTAAACCACATAATCAAAATCAGTAGCATTTCCAGTGGACTTTTCTGCTTTTCAGATCAGGGTGTATGTCCAGGCCCTATACTTAGTTTTCAATGACATCTGACACAGAAGAAGTACAAATTGAGGGATTTGATCTTCTAGTGCTGGATATGTAGATTCAGTTTTACCCATATTAAAGAAGCCTGCCAATAAATAAATAGTTTTAAAAATGTTCTGAAATTACAGTATCATAAAATCAATTAGGTTGGAAATAACCAAACACCTCTATTTCAACTACTGATATGTCCAATGTTTTCTTAAACACCTTCAGGGTCAGTCACTCCACAATCTCCAGATAATTACTTCAGATTAGCTTCAACTGAGTCCCATTTCAAAATATAGTTTTTTCTTGAAAAATGGCTTCATTTTAAATCATGAGGAACAGTTAATTTAAAGCTTCCTAATGCACTAGTTTTATTTTGTTTGTTTCAGTTCTATTTTCTAACTACCAGCAATGTATGATCAGTGGAAATTAGAAGACACTCCAGTAACATCAGTAAAAATGCTGGTAAGTAAAAGAAGTCAGCCTGATAGTTGCACATGATAGCAAGCCCTTCAACTTTTCTATTTAGGCTTGAAAAATTGCAGTTTGATGTTCTGAAATTTTTTTCCTCCTGATTTTCCTCCTTCCACCTGCTGTAAAATGTAAACAAACCACAACATGGGTGCTCTTTTGGGATGAGTATTTACAACCATGTGAATACCAAGCTTCAGTGTATCACAAGTGTGGCATCATTTATTCAGAAATGCTTTGAAAATTTGTATTCTCCAGATTTTCTGCATAAATAAGAAGGATCTGCTTATTTTAAAAGTGAGCTGATTCCTATGAAGCACAAGCCATGCTCCCGAACTGTCAATTCAAGGGATTCATTTAGAGCCAAGAAACTTTAAGGCTGTCTACTTGACAGGAAGCATATTTTATAATCTTTCACTTCTCCCATTGTGTAGGAAGCAATTCTACACTGGTAGTTTAACCTCCATCTACAAAGAACAATTGTTCTCTCCATGAAGTCTGTACTGTTTTCACTTCAGTAATACACTGCAGAAATTATTAATGGCAGAAGTTACAGGAAGAATGGTATTCTTATAGCAAACACTGCCAGTTAAATGCAGACAAATATTGGTTTAAAGGTATATAATTCCTAACATATGGGAGGGGTTTTTTTTTGGTTGGTTGGTTTGGTTTTGTTGCTTCATTGTTCCATTTCCCGCTTCTCTTTTCTGACATGCAAATATCTTAAAAATCTCTTCCATGTAGCTGGCCAGATCTACATAACAACATTCAACCAAAAAATATATATCAAATCTGTATTTGTTGCAGTATTTCCGAAAGAAAATTACTAAAACTGTATTTCAGGACTTGCTCATTAGTGGTAGGAGGTGGTAGTAGAAGAAGGATTAAATATAAATTCTCCATGATTCATAGGGTTACATGCTAAGAAATTCCAAGACCAATGTAGAAACAGTGCTGGGAAATCCCAGGCTTCCTTATTCCAGAAAAATATACTTCTGAAGGAGATTTTAAATGAAATCATATTTTCTCAGCCTCTGCTGTTCTGAACCAGGGTGTCTTTCCAGGGCTCAGCTACTTTCTAGGAATTAGGCACTATTTTGGCAACTCCAGTTGCTTTGAATCCTTTTGTAATTCACAGTCTTGTTGTACATGTTCCTAGGCAGGCTCCCCCATGACTGAGTTACTTCTCAAAGAGTGGACAATATTTTTATCACCTCCTCCTTCAGCCACTTATAGGCAGATGCAGTGTCCTGCTCCAAAAAATGGGATGAGTTATGTATTTAATAGATGAGAGTTTAAACCTGTGATTCCTATTTTCACACAAATATTTTACCCCTGGGTTCAAGTTAACAAAAACAGCAGTGAATTGAAGATGCTCTGAGGGCTGGAGCATCTCTGCTATGAAGAAGGGCTGAGATGGAGTTCAGCCTGGATAAGAGAAGGCTCCAGAGAGACCTTCCAGCTCCTTCCAGCACCTAAAGGGACTCCAAGAGAGCTGGAGAGAGACTTTGACAAGGGCCTGGAGTGACAGGACAAGGGGGAATGGCTTCACACTTAACATCTAGATGATGTTAGTAGAAATCTTTAAGGCAAGATCAATTTCATTAGAATTAAAAGCAGTTTAAAATATGGTAACACATTTCAGTAAAAAATTAATAAATTATAATAGAGTCTGTCTTCATTCTGTTATTTTGAGGGCTCTGTGAAAACTAAGAACTGAGAATATAAGAAATTCAAGTGCAGGTACCAGTAATTTACAAAAATAATAATAATTTTTTAAAAAGCTGATTTAAAATGTTTGAAAGTATGAAATTTGAAATTATTTACATGAAAGTAAGGCAAGGCTAAAAAGAATCAGTGTAAACTTAAGAGGACCATATCATACAAATAAAAGGTAAATGAACACAGCCAAAAGAAAATCAGTCTATGTATCTATCAAAACAAATAAAGGACAGCAAGAACAGATAAGAGATTCCTTTTAGCAGAGGATTTTGTCAATTACAGAACTAACCAGATGGCTGAATAACATCCATGCTTGGATGAAAGATCACTATCACAAATCAAGCTCTATAGAGCAGCCACAAATAACTGTGTGCTCAGTTCATCAGTTATTTTACATGAGCTGAGCTCATCCCTCCGTTCTCCTCGTAGCCCCCAGACAAACTCACTGTTTATGAGGCACAGAGGCTGCACTGCAGTTTTCCCATTGGGTCCCACCCCACTTTTTTTAACTTACACTCCTTTTTCTGAAAGAATTAGTTGAGGAAATGATTACATTAGAGTCCTGTTTGTGTGTTTATTTCCTGCTTGCTCTGTTTATGTGTTTCCAAATTAGATTATAAGTTGCAGGTTAGGACTTCCCACCACATATGTGGGAGTACTTTCTGCTAAACTACTTTACTGCAGAGAAAAGGCCCTGGAGGCATTGTCTTCATAGGTGTTGAGTTTTGAGGTACTTAAAAGTCCTGGAGTACTTAAAAGTTGTGGAGACCCTCTGAGGCAAAAGGAGGTTCCCTGCAGACTCATTGTTGGGTCGTGAAGCTCTGGAATTAGTACAGAGTTCTCCTGAGAGCTGTGGTGCTTTTTATTTAACACCTCCCTCCCTGAACCTGATGAAAACATGTGAAATGCATTAACCCGTTTTTAACTAAAATATCTGACCATGAATGTATTTTACATCTAATGAAACTGCAGAGATACAGTTCTTCAGGACACTGATTGATACCTGTGTGAAAACCTTGCCTTAATTTTCACAGTTTTCAAAAGAGCAGTTTTGGTCCTGTCAATATGAGGCGAAGATGCCACCAGTGTCCATTCTCCTCCTGCAGTTTTTTCTACTGGCTTCTCTGCATTCAGACACTGAATCATCCACCTTCCTGCAAGATCACATGCTCTATTCCTGCCACAATCAATACCCATGTTTAGGATAACACTATGCTAAGAAATATTAGATTTTGGAAAGACCTGCCTGGAAGTTGAGGAATGCCAACACGAAAGCATCAGAGGAATTTCCACAGAGTCCTAAACTGAAATGTATGGGCAAGAGTAGGCAGGTATTTAATCTAGGCTGCAAAGCATTTATAATTGCTAAGTAAGCCCATTGAGGGCATGAGTCAACTTCATTTTGATCCAATTGTAATCTCCTGAGAATATGACTGACACTAAAAAAGTCTGCTTTTGTGAGTCCAGTCACAATCATAAGATAGGGGCTAATGCTGATGATACAGTTAGTCTGACAGGTTGAAAAAACTTTAGTTAATTATGATCTTAAAATCCCCCAGAGAAAACTTCTAAATGTCTTACTCTATGTTTTCCCAGGGAATACTGGGATGTATTCCTTCGTTAATTTTTTCTTACTTGTGAAAGGATTTTTTCCCCACTAGTTCTATTAAATGACCTGTCAGAGGAAATAATGAGATGAGTATTTAGTGATTAGCTTGCTCACTTTGCAGTGTGACCTAAACTGTGGTTTGAGTTTTAATTGCATCACCACACAAAGACTTAAAACTCAAATTATTAGTCACTTAAAAAAAAAAAAAAAAAAAAAAAGAGAGTATAAAAACACAGATATGAAATGAAAGTAATCAAAAGACATCAGTAATCCAAGACACAGCCTTTGAAGGGTTTGGATGAGAGATGTTGCCACATAAACAATAGTTCCAGAAATGTCTCAGCTATGAAGAAAAGTAACTCTACCCCAGACAAAAACAACACAAGAGATAATAAAACCTACAAATCTGAGTAGTATCCAGTGCATTTAATTTTGGGCATCTGGCATGTGGACCTTTATCTCTGAAATACTGGTTTAGGTTGCATTTCTAAACAATGGAATAAAGAATGGCTTTTAATACTTTCTAATAAAGCTTGTTACAAAACTCCCATTGCCTTTTCTTCACTGGCTGCAAACAACAACTTGAGAAGCAGCTGAGATGTCATTCTGAGTGTCTGAAACAGAAAGAAAGATATCCAGTGAGGAATTTTTAAATAAGGTTAAGGTCCTCCAGAGGAAATATTACCTACTGCCATCCCCTACTTTTGCTTTCTATGAGCAATAGTCTTGACATGTCAGAAAGAGTGAATATCCCCTGGAAAAAGAAACAACCTCTCCCAATCTGACACCACTGAACACATGGTAAAAGTCTGCACCACTTATCTCAGCTCTACTGCTGGCAGCAAAAGCTGTGGTTCTGTGTCTTGCTCTCACCTTGCAGCTGTGCAGCCAGGAAAGCCACGAAGATTAATTGAGTCAGTCAAGGACTGTGTTACCAATTTGCTGTTTAATTGACTTGATCCCATTCTCAGCACTGTTAAAATTCAGATGTGTACATTTTATCTATTAAATAGATAGGTGCCAGGTATCACATTTTTCTCACCTCGTAGAAAACATAGGGTTTGTTCAATATCTGACCAGTTTCCTGTATTTACCACGGATCACCCTACCTTTTCTTATTTTGCTGAGAACCAGGTGCAGAACAGGCAACGTGTTTATATGTTGGTGTATATACGTGAATTTTTGTATTTACAATGTCAGTAATGATTCATTCTCCTGAAATCACAAGTGCTCTTAGCAGTGGTCTACTGAGATTCATCACAATATGTCACACAGCAAGAAAATGCTCATTAAAACAGCAAGAGAAAATACTAATCTTGACTCCTAGTGGCAAGTATTTTGGAGAGAGTATCATTGTTTTGGCCAAAAACAAATCAGTAGTAAAGACACAATCTGTTCTCATCCTGCAATCCAGGCAAAATGAAACTGCTGAAGATCTTTATTCTTCAGTTATCAGTGACATTTGGGAAGATTTGGGCTATACTAATGTTTTCTTTATGTTCTATTTCTATGACCTAAATCCTTAAACTTGGAAATTACTTTATATGTAGCAAACACATAATCTAAGAAATTAATCAACTTTTGATTTTCCAAACACATGAACCAAGACATTCAAATTTAGCTTGCATTGTAGCAAAAGATTCATTGCAGAGCTGAAGAAAAGGAAAAATAATCCCTTCTGGTCTTACTACTTTACATCATGCCACTGCATTTCTTTTAGTGCTGTTCACCTTCCACCTGCCAGTGTGCCAAAGAGTCTTCCACATGAGGGGTTTTTTATGTGGTGTAACTTAACAATTGGAGTTTTTTCCTGAAAAATCTAGGAAAAACAGAGATTTGATGATTATCATAGCGTGGTTTGTGTGCATTACATTGAGGTCAGCTATCACTAGAACATATGGAGCAGCTTTCACTGGAATTTGTCTTCCTTCAAGGCACAAGCAGAGGATCACCACAGTATGGCATTTCCTTGTTCAATATTCCACTGTAAAGAATAAATCCTGGCTTTATTTAGGTGCTGTGGGCAAAAGAGATATAAAATAGATGCAATTAAGTAAATAATTACAACAGCTTGTAAGAAAAGTTGTAGAACATGTACTCCTAGTTGGCTGGCAGAACTGTATGGGAAACTGGGGAAAGAAATTTGCCAAAGCCTGAGGTGCCTCTAGAAGAACAAGTTGCTCTCAAAAAGCAAGGTTTGAAGATTCTCAAAGGAATAAATCAGCCTATATTTTATTTTTGCCTTTTGTCTCATGGAAAAAAGAGCAGCTCCATTTTAGTAAGATAAGAATGATTAACCCTTTTCAGCAATGAAGACAAAATGGATGTAAGGAATCATCAATTTGAATTTGGCTTCCTTAATCTGTGTCAAACACTGCCTTCAAAATTGGCTGTCTTGACTAATTTGGTTTTGCTGGAGACTCTGGAAATAGATGTCCATAAGAAAAGATGCTCAAAACTCTTGAAATTAAGTCAAACTGACCTAGAAAAAAACTTCTGGGGAAAAAAAGAGGTCAGTGTTGACTATTGATGGATCTCCCTCTTTGTAATTGTTTCTGAGAATCTTATTCATCAGTCTTCCTTGAGAACATTATGGGGGAAAATGGAAGGCACTTCATCACCACAGCCTCCATTCTGGTGCAGATGATCCATTTCATGTGCCATAACAGAATCCTAAAATGGATTGCAGCCTAGGAAAATACAGAGGGAAAGAAGGCTAGCCTTCAATTACCATGATTAGACTACAAATGAAAAATAGATCTGATTTTTTTAAAAGTGCTTGCATTTCATTTTGTGAATATTTACAAAAACAAAGTGAAACAAACAAGCACAAAAATCTCCTAACCCATAAGTACTTGAGATATTTCACATTGCTGTCTCTCCAGTATCTTGTCCTAAAATCCTGTTTAGGTCAGAATCACCTGGTCATTGAAACCACTCTCTTGCAAGAAGCTAAACACTCTGGAAATGCCAATGCTACATATTTAGAATAAGAATAATCTGGAAGAAGAATATGTTCAAAGATTTCCATAACTTAAAAACCACTGAATTAGGAGCAGTTGTCTGCATGTTGGAAGATCAGACTTCAGAGCAGGGTGAAGGAGTTTTTTTCTCTAAACTCCACTGTTTTTGATCACTAACCTGTTGTTAAATGGCTGAGAGCTCCCTGTTCATGTAAACGGTGCTGTGGTCTCACGGCCTGTGTCACAGGAGTAGCACATAAGGGACATTTGTCTTACACCAAATCTCTCATTCTAAGCAGGTCCAATGTTACCAAAATAAGGACTTTGGTTATGACCTAAGCCCATTAGCAAGTTTTTCATGTTTTCCATAGTATCCTTCCTTCACAATTTACCAAGATATCTCTTTGCTGTGAAATGTTATCACTTACTAATGTGCTGAAAGCATTTCTGAAGCTGAAAAAAAATAAAATTGATCCCAAATTTAGTCCAGTTTTGCTTTTGCAGGTAAAATAACTAGATTAATAAGAATCACTAACGCTGTCTTTCATGCCAACCTTGTCTTGTAATTTGTTTAGCAGATGTTCTCTGGTTTTGACTGTGAACAATAACGTTTCCCATATCTTTTTGCACTCATATAAAGCAAAAATAACTCCACTGAAGTCAATGCCTGTAAAATGCCAGATGGTAACAATCAAATGGGGAAAATATCTGCTCTTTGCAGGAACGTTCAGTACATGGCAGGTACTTCCCAAATATCCAAAAAGAAGAATCTTATTTCCTCATTTCCTGTCCTACATGTACAAATAGGATATGGGTGAGTCCTTACACCTTTCACAAGCAGAGATTTTCAAAAGTATGTCAGCAATTCAGTTTATCAGAGTTTGTTCTTCTATTATGCAACCATGCATTATAATTAAAACAGGGATTTCCCCATGGCAAGGGATTTGGAATAAGGTGATCTTTAAGGTCCCTTCCAACCCAAACTATTCTATGATTCCATGACTCTGTGTTTAGAAGAACACTAAAATAGGCAAAAGACGAAAAAGGTGATCAAACAGGTAATGCTTGAGTTCATTTTGGGTGAGGCTCTTGTAACCAGTGAGAGGAAATGAATCCTTCTGAGAATTTTAGTATAGATAAAAGGGACAATCAGGTCATAGAGGAAGTGTTTGGCAGGGGGTGAACTGGTTAGAAAGAGCAGTGAAACTATTGAAAGGCAAAGAGGGAAGCAACTCTGCGTGAAACCCCAGTTATGGCTTGTGGAATATAAAATTTCTTCCAGACTTAGCAGATGTATACTCAATTCCAAGATCTCAGAATTTCCTATGTGAAACGGGGTGATTCACATAATCTATCTGTATCTAGGTTTTCCATCTGTAAAATGAAAAAAGAAGGGATGAGAGCCAAAACAATTTGGGTCATATGGAAGCAAAAATTGTATCTTGCAAGACATATGTAGCAATCTTAGTAATCCTTCTAATCTACTCAGTGGCTTTGGCTGAAATGCTCTCTTCAGTGTTACACAACATACTTTAAAATAGTTGTGAACAGCTGGGAGGAGACCAGAGAAGAGAAGCAAAAGTGATCCTAGAAATCTAGAAAATAGCACTCACTGGATGCTGAAGAAAATGTAATTTTTGAATCTTGGGAAAAGAGGGAATACAAAACCCAAGAGCAACAAGCTAACTGTAAAAATGTAAAAAGGCAACTGCAGGGGAAAAAAAAATTAAGAAGAAGAAATAAAATGTTCTCCATACTGTAGTGGATAGGGCAAGCAATAATGGTCAAATATCAAAAGAAGGAGATCTGGTAATTTAGATAAAATTTCTGTTGATTCAGTTACTGAAGAACAAGCAAATGTTGTATGAGTAAACTGCAAAATCTGCATTAAAGTAGACTGTTATCCAACAGTTTGACAGTTACTGGCCAGGAATGGCATGTTTGGGAGCTTACCACTGACATTAGTATGACCAAAGTTAAATATTTATATATTAAAAAATAAAGTTGCAGATCATCATCAAGCATTCATGATCCCAGTGTTGCATGCCAACAGAATGTCTGCAGTTGTGTCAGGAAATGTCAGTCTACTGAAGTTTCATAGACTAAAAGACAAAGGTATCCTTCACTTCATTTCATTTCATTTCCATTTGCTTTTTAAATGGAAATTAATTTAATTTTGCTACAGAACTGCTTCCTTCTTTAATATGTTTTGAATGCATAGCTATTACCGAAGGAGATGCTTCATTAAAATCTGCCTGTTTTGTTTTAGAGTAAAACTCATAAAATTTGCAAGATTTCATTTAATCAGTTAAGTTGGAAATTAACGTCAGCACTACTTTCTTCCCCTTGTTATTAAGCGAATTGGACTGTTAGCAATTTCTTTACTATTTAAATTTAATTTGGAGATATCTTCAAATAAACCATCAGTATTTTCAATAAAGGAAAGAGCTTTGAATTTCAGAAGTGAATCTTGCAAATAGTAGGCCATTATGGTCAAGACACTTTTTATTTCCTTTGAGACATGAGTCTACTTGGCACAGGGATTTAAATTATAAATCATGGATTGCACAGTAGAAAAAACAAATTCTCATAAATTGGATTTCTAACATACTTTTGAAGCCCTGTTTGTGAAAGGTGTAAGTACTCAATTATATATCCTATTTGTACATACAGGAATCAGAATATCTATTAAAAGAAACACAAAGTCAACAGGACCACGAGAAAGTCCTGGCAGAATAATCTTTCAGAAATAGCTCCTCTTCACTGCAAGGCAACTCTGTGCTCAGTCTACCTCTGACTAATTTTCTTTATTTCAATGCTGAGAAGTGTTTCTTTTTGTGCAGTCAGCCACTGTCAGTGGAGGCAGTGAGTGCTCCCTGGGCTGAGGGTGATGTGCCAGGTACATTCAAGGAGGTATTCCCTTCCTGAGGGATCCATCATTTTCCATTTGCCATAGGTATGACTGATATTAACAGTCTCCCCTCCAGGTCACAACTCTTTATTTCTAAAATTGTATTGCCAATAACTGTATTACCAGAATTTTTCAGTTTCTCTATTTCTTTAATTCCATTTAATCTGATTTCAGACTGCATATTAGTTGCAATAATCAGGGTATTCAGAACCTTGGCAAAGACCTAGAACAGTTCTTGTTTCCCTGTCTTCCTTTCCATTATGGGAACAGAGAGGGTCTCTTGGGGCCTTTTCTTCCAGATCACACAGTGCTAAGGTAAAACAGAATCATAGTCACAGAAAATCCTGAGCTGGAAGGGACTCACAAGGGCCATCGAGTCCAGCTCCTGGCCCTGCACAGCACCATCCCCCAGAGTCACACCCTGTGCCTGAGAGCATTGTCCAAACACCCCTTGAGCTCTGTCAGGCTGGTGCTGTGCCCACTGCCCTGGGGAGTTCCAGTGCCCAGCCACCCTCTGGGGAAGAACCTTTTCCTCATACCCAACCACAGACACTTGCAAAGAAAAATCATCTCAAAGACTCCAGAACAGTGATAAAAGCTGAACAACAGTTAAAGCTAAGACCTTTCAGCAGCCTCAGAATTTTGTGCAGTTTTTCCTAGAGTCTGTAGACAGACGTTTCTTCGCTGTTTGGCAAGGAGCTGGCTGTGTTGCCTGGTTCTGGTTCCAGGAGGCATGGCTGAGGTGATGTCCATTTGGTTAAAACCTCTTTCCCTCTCTGAAAACAAGAAAACCAAATCCCTTCAGGGCAGTGTGTTCATATTGCATGCAGGAACTGTGTTCTATCCCAAGCATTTCCAAAAATATGTTTGTTGTCATGGGCCAAAATCTTGCCTCTGCGTGTGGACAAACCCATATCCAGGCTCCATTTATCTTACTGGTATAACCTAGATTTCCTGTCCTGAGCTTGTTTGAGTTATTCCTTTCTTGAAACCTGCTTTGATTATTTAGATGATGAGCACTTGTGACAGCAGTTTTTACACACTGGCACAGTAAATAATAATTTGGAATATAACAGTGAGTTATATTGCCCATAACTAGCAAATTACATTAATTCAGATATCTCCATAATGTCCAGCTTTGTCAGTGCTGATAAAATGGCCTGACATCTGTTAGAAGCCAGGATTTACATACAGAATAACTGCTTGGGACATTTAGGGAAAGGCTTTGTTCATATGGAAGGTTTCAGTGAAACACAGTGAAAGGAACTGAAGATGTGAATAGTCATAGCCTGCACTGGTTATCGATAAAACATCTTAGGATTCTTCTAAAAGACTGGTTACTCATTTAGTATCCCCAAATATCCATGTTGAAACACATACTCTGTCCTCTGGGCTAGAAGGACAAATATAATATTTCTTTAGTGTTCCTACTTGTACTTCCTAAGTACTTTGAGTATGAGATTTCCACAAAGTGTCTGGCTGTCCAAGACCCGGATAAAATACATAAACCACTACACACTTCAAAAGCAACTTGTCTGACCATAGAACCTCAGCTGTGTCTGCCACCACTGGCCTTACTGATGGGATTCATCTATTTTCTACAGTGCTTTTAATTTTTAACAGACTTTGGACAGAAATAGATCACTCTATTTCTGGCCTGTTTACACTTAGATTAAGTATTTGAATTGAGGTACCTTTGAAAGACAAAATGCTGTTGTCTGAAATAGCCCTTGGGCTTTGAGTAAAACACTGCTATAGACAAATCACAGCCAGGATTACTTCATCAGCCAGAAATTTTCCCTCATGCATGTGAAGAGTGACCAACAGGTTATCTGGGCACTGAGACTTTAATGTGCCTAGTCCTGGACAAACAAAAAACCCCCAGTCATTTAGCCTCTGTATAGAAATGGCTGCTATTGCAAAACAGATTTAAAATGTAAATTTTACTCGACTTCTCAGCAATGTATCATCTGACCTGAGAAAAATGAAGTCCCATACATTAACTTATCTGGAATTGCACAGAAAAGTATGGAATGATTTATTATTTTTCTACCTGCACTTTTCAGCAGTATTTGTTATTCATAGCAATAGAAAATCATGCAATTAATATACAGATAGATTTTAACTAATATAGGAAATTTAGTGACTCAATATGTTAACATACTGTTCTTCTCACTGCCTAACATAGAATTTCTTCTGCAAATCCCATGTGTGGCTGCCCACTATTCCTTCCAAATTCCATGTTCTTCACAGCTTGTCTTGGCAGTACCTCAGCTGTCTAGACCAGACTAATAGTAACCATTAATTACTGCTATTCAATAAGTTATCATGTCTCAGCTGAGCTATGGCAACCTGCAGTGACGGTGCTCTGGTGTCCTGAAACAAGAAATAATGTATATTATCTCACATATGTCATGGCTTAAGAATATATGTACACACAATCACTTACCACAGCTCTGCTGATGAATGGTGATTCATTAAATAGCTGTAATTTGAGTGGTACCTCATTAAGTAGCTGTAACTCTACTTTCTATCTCATTTTTATGTTTGTGAAACAGAAGCATTTGGTGTCTTGTGATTAATGGGATGGTAGTTCACCAACACGGGACCTCTCGGGTACACAGTATGAGCTGTGTTACAGGTTCTGTGTTACAAGAATTAACCTTCCAAAAAATATCAGTGGGATTTTTGCTTCATAAAACTAAAATAAATTGAACTAAATTTTGCCATAAATTATTAAGTTTTGACCTAAGATGCAGGGAGTGTGAGAAGGAACTTGGAGAGAAGAGGGAGAGATGAAAACATGACACTTCCTAAAAGGTTCCAAATCAATTGGTGACCTTATTATATGGTATTCAAAGATAAGAGAATTTGCTGACCTGAAAATGGATGTAAAACTGAAGATTAATAATCCAGAATTGCACAAACCAGAAAGAAATTCCTGTAATGTCTTAATTTGTAACTGTGAATGGTGCCCAATAAGACTCATTTTTCTTGACAAAGGCATCAGTCTGCACTGCTATCACTTATCGTTAGCCTCTTTATTTGCTTAGTACAAGGCAATTTGCATTAAGAGCCTATTTTCCCCTCTTCTATGTTGTTTGTTTTTCAAATGAATTTATGTTCACGGTGGGAGGCATGAGAAGCCGTGGATTTCACCACAGAGAATAGCAAGTGAATGGCAAATTCCCTTTTTGGTTCCTTACTGATTTGCCAGAAGTAAAAAGATCATTTCGTCACCGTGCCCCAATCATTTCATCATCTGTGGCCCCAACGGGGCAGGTCAGTAAAATGTCAGCAGTGCTGCCAGTTAGTGCTAAACATGCTGCTGAATTTTTTGGGATCTTCAAGTTGTGGATCTTCAGCTTTAATTCTCAAGTAAAAGCTCCCACTGCTGCCATGCTCTTTGCAGGCTGTCTCACTGATTTGCCTCTGCTTGACCTGATCTCTTCTCCTGGTCACTGGCTGTTTCTGTCTCTTGTGAAACCACCAAGGCAGTGATGACTCTAACTATAGTGTGCAAAGTGCTAAACTTATTGTAGGATTTCTTTTAAGCAAAAAAACCCAACCCAGATCTTCATCAATCATTGTTACAAATTGGTTTCACCTGAGTAGAACTAACTATAAGAATGAGGCTTTGCTTAACCCCTCTGTGCTGTCACAGTTTGTGTTGTTCTCAGTGTGCAGGAGCTAAGGTTTGTTCACAGTCTCAACAGAAGTCTTGTCTCTCAGGTGGCTTTGGCACCAATGAACACACCTGATTCCCTTCCTTGCCTTTGTGCAGATGTGATTTTCTAATCTTGATATTTTTTAGCAAGCTTTAGCCTACAAAGGTGACCTGGTATAATGGAATATGCACCTGCAGAGACTGGGACACTCAGTATTTGTTTTTTAACACTGGTCTATCCACAGCTTTTTTAGCTTGCTAGCATTCCATAGTGCAGATCAACATCCAGCTTTCCCTCAGCACCCTCCAACAACAATTATCATTCCTTGCAAATAAGATGCCAGCTCAGGTTGGGCAGACAGGCTATGGGCATGCTGGCATGTTAAATGCACCTGGGATTGTTTTCTCACAATAAGGCATGTAAATAAACCCTCTTCCTCCTCCCAAACTGCAAATTTCCACACAAACTATGGACCAAAACAGTGGTTTTGCCAGAGATGAGCAATTAAAGCACATCTACAGTCAGGTTCCAGTGTCAGGAATATTCCCAAGCATTGCTTAATTCAATTGTATAAGTGTTAATAAAGTGTCTACCAGCCATATGGGATTCCAGAGTTTTGATAATTAAGTTATTTGCATAAAATATTATGTCCAAATGCTCATAAGTAGATTTGGGATCCAAGCTTTTTCAGCTTCTGATCAAAGCCTCTGACTACTGAGCTATTCAGCAAATGAAGGCTGCCTGTAGTTGACTTCAAATAGTTGCTTTTTCTAAATTAAAGACTGCAGATCCCAATCAGAGGGTGACAGGTACTTCCAGCCCTGAAAAAGGCCAGCTTAAGACATAAACTCCAGCACTGATACAGACACTTGATTTTAGGCATTTTCCTAAAGGCTTGGTGCCTGCAGAGTTTTTCCATAGCCAGGGGGGTCATGCAGCTGGTGTGGGACATAAATCTCCACCCAGAAAGAGGATGTCCCATTGACTACTGGAAGAGAGCCCAAGGTGACCAATTTCCTCAGCTGACATCTCAGTTAAATATTAAAACCTAGGGCAATGATTCTGTCATCTATGGATCAGGGTCACAGGAAAAAAGCAACACTTCCATGTACAAATTCAAACAAATCAGGATCAAAGTTGTTTATTGATTGCTTAACAGCACATAATAACAGCCAACAAGTAATTTCTGCATCTCGCATAAATATCAGCAATACAGCAGATAAAACCCAAACCTAGTCACTTACAGAATATTGCTGGATCTCTATAATCTCTAAACAGCAAGAAAGTCCCCTGGGATCACATCTGTACCTTAAAGTTGGGTGCCTACATGTTGCATCCCATCAAGCCAGGGCAGGCTGCTCCACCTTTAATTTTTCTTTTCAAACTGACTCTTCCTTTCTTCTTTTATTTGGTTTGGTTTGTTTTTTTTTTTTTTTTTTTTTTTTTTTTTTTTTTTGTTTGTTTGTTTTTGTTTTTGTTTTTGTTTTTGTTTTTCAGAAATGTGTTCATACTTCCCTGGTTTAATTTCTGTTTGAGATGGCTGATAGTTTTCTTGCCTTTTAGGGCTAGCTGTTTGGGGGAAAAAAACTTGGACAATTATGTGTGCCCTGTTCTTACACATCCCTGCCTCATCAGCTTTTTTTTCTAGGCTACATCACCAGGTAGTGGAGCAGGTGAATTCCCCCACCTGATGTGGTTTATTTGGTTTGTGCTTCACAAAAACATCCACCCAGGCAGCAGTGGTTGCAAATAGTGTTGTTCACATTGCCAGCAGAAATCCAACAGAAAAATAGATGCTGTATGTACAAGATGCTCATTTGGGATCTTGGTCATATATTGTTTACACACCCAGATCATGACACAATGAGAAGAAATTAGTCCTGGCTACTTTCAGTGAAAAAACTGAATGAAGAAAATCAAGGTCTTTGACAATTTTATTGATATTTTTCCCTGTATCATAAAGGATTATTTCTTTAGGTTCCTCTGAGTAAAATGAAAAAAATTCCTATATAAAGAGATTTCACTTTAGATCTCTGATTTATTATTTGTACAATTTCCAGACAATGCTTGCCATGGATAATTAAGTGGTCTTCTTATTTTAAGACAAGCAATTAGTACTTCCAGTTCTTATTTTAAATTAAATGTGGATATGCATACACGTGGTTGTAAAATAGGAGAATCCCTCTCAGAAGATGTGATACACATCCCCCCAGAAACCCCCACAAACAAACAAAAATAAACAAAAAATAAAACCAAAACCACAAACCAACAAGAAACCCACAAAAGGGAAGGGAAGGGAAGGGAAGGGAAGGGAAGGGAAGGGAAGGGAAGGGAAGGGAAGGGAAGGGAAGGGAAGGGAAGGGAAGGGAAGGGAAGGGAAGGGAAGGGAAGGGAAGGGAAGGGAAGGGAAGGGAAGGGAAGGGAAGGGAAGGGAAGGGAAGGGAAGGGAAGGGAAGGGAAGGGAAGGGAAGGGAAGGGAAGGGAAGGGAAAGGAAAGGAAAGGAAAGGAAAGGAAAGGAAAGGAAAGGAAAGGAAAGGAAAGGAAAGGAAAGGAAAGGAAAGGAAAGGAAAGGAAAGGAAAGGAAAGGAAAGGAAAGGAAAGGAAAGGAAAGGAAAGGAAAGGAAAGGAAAATACAACGAACTTTCAAGTCATTCTTCAAATATGTGAACAAGTGTGAATTTGAGGTACAACATAAAGTAGATGGTATTGCTGGAGGAAAAGAAATAAGTAATAAACAGGTAGGACCAGAATATCTGAAGTGACTACTAGGCAAGAGTGCTGTCTTTTTTCAAGTGCCTGAAGTCACTGTCAGTTTAAAAGAGAACAATGAAACAAGTACAAGCCCTAAACGACTTCACCCTGCTCTACTTCCTCAGGCAAAACCAGAAAAATGTCAGGACCAAAGAAGGAGATGAGGCCATACTCATGATGAGGAGGTTTTCAAGCCAGAAAGCAGAAAAGGATCCCTATGTGTCTGAAGAAGCAGAAAAAAAATCTCACGTTTCAGCCTTGAGAGCTTTGAGTTTGTTGTTTCTGTATTCAAGAGGCTTTAAACACACAAAAACCCCCAAGTTTGTTTGTCCTGATTTTATTTGTTTCTGTTTGAAACTAAAGATGAAACCAGTTTCATTAATCCAAATGGTCAGATTTTGCTGGCTTTGTGATTTGTTCAGCAGAACCACGGATAGTGGTACACAGTTTGGGACTAAGATTTATCTCCAAATCTCTAATAAATAAGGTTTTTCTACCTCTTACACCCAAAACCCTAAAGGGAGGAGGTTTTTTTATTACAATTCTTATTATGTATGCCTCAGATAAGAAACCAGCTAAGTGGGTAGTCTCCAGAGGCCAAAGCCTGCTGAAATTGAGAGCAGTGAAATCTTGGTGATGCTCTGGGCTACAAACTCAGTCCCTTTGCCCTGCAGAGGGCACAGATGCATTTTTATCTTGCAGCACAGAGTAGTCCTGACCACTGTGCTCCCCTTTCACCCGTGGATATGACTCACAACAAGTCACCATAAAGTAGGTAAAATGTTGAATTTAAAACTAGCATTAAAATTTACTGTATTAATTGGGGTATATTCAAGTAGCCACTCATTCCTCCTTAAATCACTCCCCAGTTAAAAACATCCATTAAGTAAGGCAGCCTGGAGATTCTCAGTTTCAGGCAGATTTTTCCTGTGAGAGTTAAGCAGGAAGGATAAGACACCTCCCATTACCCTTGCTTTTCTTGCTCATACAAGAAGCATTTGAGAGGCAATGGAAAATTTCATGTCCACCACAAATACTTGAGCATTAGAGCTTAACTATAAGTTTTAAATATTGTTATTTACTTATTCCTCATTAATTGTATCCCATGATACCAAGCGAGCTCATGATTTAAGTGAACCTATATGGGCAGTGTAGGCCAATGAATAACCACTGGAGAGGCCAGACAATTACTGTACTTTTTGTTTCTCCAAAATGTACTGGTATAGACAGATTATTTTCCATCTTCAGAAATAGCAACCATTCCCAAAACCAGCACAGGCTGTTCACCAGTGGACCCAGGGATACCCTGCACTTCTGCCTGTAGGCAGGGAAGGTTGGCAAATGCTGGGCATGCACAGGGATCCCGTGAGGAGGAATTTGCCAGTTCTTCAGTCTTGCCAAATGGAAACCCAACTGGAACAGCAAATTCCTTAGAGCAAAAGGAATCATAGCCAACATCTCCCTACAGAACTGCTGAGTCTCCTCTTCTCTGAGTCACAACAAAACTGAATTTTCACGTGGCTAAAAGCCATTTATTTGCTGGGGTTTAAATGGCCTGTCATGGGATGGGGAGAAGGCTGCAGTCATGTGTCAAACTACAGAAACAGCTTAGATGGGAGCTGGAGGCTGGTGACACAGGTCTCAAAATCTGCTGCTGGAGGATTATTGTTTTAGGCAAGAGATCAGTCAAAGGTTTGAGATGGTTTGCTGGTGGTCACAGTAATTATACCAGTGAGACTGGAGTGACTCATTCCCATAGCAGCAAGCCAGACCCTATCAAGTCTGCAGGGAATCTAAAGGTCGCCCAATTTTCAATTAATTAGTTTATGGGGGCTGACACTATTTGGTTGCTTCCCTGAGCTGTTAGGAGGGTTTACTTTCCTAATTTTACTTTCCTAATTCTTTTTATTTTGGGTTTTTGGTTTATTTTGATTTGGCAGTTTGTTGGGTGTTTTTTGGGTTTAGTTTGTTGTTGTTTTTTTTTATTTCTTTTATCAGGGTTAACCCTTCCTCTGTATTGTACCTGGTTTTTACCTTTCAATAGGAACAAAAAGGCTACATTTGAATGCCCTTATCTATATGCAGATGCACTTTATCTTCCATTCCCAGAAATCCTAAATAGCAGTATAGATTTAAACATTTCTGATACCTCTTGGTAAGTTGACATACTTGTATATTCCTTGACAAGATGATTCCAGATGTCCCATACATGTGGGGGACATAATTCTGCCCGTTTTCATGGACTTCAGATTATTCAGAAGAGAGAATTAATCAGTGTTTTGCATTTCTTCCAGATAGGAATCTGAAGAAACAAGATGACTTTACTGAGGGGTGAGGAAGGGGGGCAATTCCCATTTGAAAATCACGATTTCTGTCGGAATGACACTACATTGTATCATACCTCTCTCTGTCCCCAGTGTAGAAAATAAGTTGTGACAAATTGTTTTTAAACACTTAACTTCTGCATTACTGAAGGTGGGTGTGAAAGCCATGTACAATAGCCAAGTAAGCAAACAGATTTGAATCCTGGCTCCATAGAACCCCAGAGCTATTTAAAAGCAGTGTGGATGTGGCACTTGGGGACATGATTTAGTGGTGACCTTTGCAGTGTTGGGGGAATGGTTTGACTTGGTCATCTTAGAGGGCCTCTCCAACCTAAAATTTTCTATAATTTTATAAGAGAACAATAGAAAACATTGTTGAGAAATTATAATCAGGCAATAAGAAACACGAAACCCTGCTGGGCAGCTGTAACTAAAGGCCACTGGTTACTGCACCTGAAACTGGGAATGAAATTCATTTCTGCAGAAATATTGGTCATTTTTATTTTGTTTAGTTTGACATGTGTCAGTTCTTAGTTAGTTTTCTAAAAAGAGGCAGTGGGAAAAGGCTACTACTTTAATTCTGTTGAATCCAAAGTCTTTGACATACGTACTTATACTTTAATGAAGCGAATATTCTCCCCCCAAAAATCATTATGACAAAGCCAATATTAATGCAGTTCCCTTCGTTCAAAGGCAATGTTAATGCAGTTCTCTTCATTTTGGAGAGTCACAAAATGCAACACTCATAAAATTAAAATGCCCTTCCCTGCACTTGTCAAACCATTTAGAGTAGGGCTGCAATTCAAAGAGGCCTCCACCAGAAGGTTTCTCCCTGAGGACCCTCCCTCCTGAGAACTCACCTCTTCATCAAACCTCCCTGAGAAAGCCAACATCCAGTTCAATTAAAATAAAAACTCTTGCTTCCCCTTACACACTAATCTGTTATGGCACTAAGAGGATTTAGGAAGGTGTGAAGTAAATGGATTTTTATACTCTCACTGGAGCAGCTCTAGCTGATTTTCAAATGTAATGTGATCATTGTTTTTAGTACTTCAGGGACATGTTGAGACAGGAGTTCTTCACTAATTGTAATCTAATAATAATAGAAATAATATCCAAGAATCAATATTGTTCTTATTAGATTAACCTTCATTGGCTACTGCTGTACTTCCCTGGTATTTGAATGTGCAGATGGTTTCAAATCCTCCTGTTTATTTAGGGAGAAGCCTTTGTTTCTCTTCTTTGTACTCATGGCTATTGACCTAGCCCCTGAATGAAACCATTCCACTTCCAATGTTATAACACATCAACTAAGAAATGGAAAAAAAGGTGAAAAAATAAATTACAGGTTTTTTGGTTCTAAAGCAAAATAATCCATTAATGCTTCCCCCTCTCTGTAGAGGATGTTGCACCATTTAGGTCAATCAAGGGGAGGTTTTGAAGGATATTACAGCTGCAGTTGCCCTATCAAAATCAAGGCTGATGCCACTGATGTTGTGAGTGTACATTTGTCACTGTGCAGCCTGTTAAAATAGCTTTTTAAAGCCTTTTAGATTCTATAAGTGTCTCTAACTACTCTGATAAGGAATTCTGCCTTATCCAGATTAGCTCCAAATAAAAAATAATTTAATTTTTCTGCACATCTCTGAGGGCAAAGTTAATCTGTTAACCTCCAAATAGCTTGTTTTGCATTTAAGTCCATTTTCTGTTTGCTCTGTGACAAGCACAGCCTGTTTCAGGTATTTTTGATCTTTACCTCTGCATTGACAGGAGGAAGTCAAATGCAAGTACCAATAGAGAGTGAGAAAGGCCACATTGCAGGGGTCACAGTGATAAGGTTTTCCTATAGAGAAAGCAAAGTAGATAATTACCTGAATATTCTCAAGTATCTCAAATGTATTCTGAACAGGGAAGTATTTCCACAGGAAGCAATCTCAGCATGGCTTTAATGTTGTAATAAGCAAACCATACAATACACACAGCCCAATGAGACACAAAGTGGTTGAATACAATATTTTAAATTCAAGAGAATAGGATTTGTTTCTGCATGCGGTCCACTTGTAATATCAGCAATTCTGTTTGGCTCTTACAGGGCTTTCTCATCAAAATGTCTCAAAAAACATTATAAAAAGGTGTGATATCCCTATCTGCAAAAATGAAATAAGACTTGTACGTGGGTACTCATCCGTCACTTTGATCAGGCAATAATAAAAATCACTTCTTGAAAATTTTCAGTGTTCTTGTCATTTGGCAAAGCTGCTTCTCTCTATTACCTCCTCAGAAACCAGCCAGGAGCTACTTCATTGAAATAACTGTAATTACACCTCTGAAAAACAGTTTGTGTAGAACTCATGGCCTTCTATCCTTAAAAGCAGAAGGCTTGTGCTATGCACACACCCGTGGCTCAAAGAACAAAGGGCCTGAGGGCATCCAACAAGGCTTCCTAGAGTTTCCCTCAAGTAATGACTAGTAAGCATAGGTTAGGGTCCATACTTGAAAAGGAGAAATTAATTCTACCCTATGAACCAAATATCTCCATAATTTATGTCCTATGTTATTTAGTTAACTCCACTTGAGAAAACTATTTACTTCACTGTAAGAGAATTTGATTGCTGAAAGATCAAAAAAAGCACACTGCATTTTTCTGTGAAGTTAAATATCCAGAGTTGTATTGCTTAGCTGGATCACTCAATTCTTCTTAAAACTAAACCACACTTTGAGACCAGAGCCAATCAATTACAGATACCAACCAGCAAACCTTTCTAATCAGAAGTGAAGCCTTGCATTTCTCTCTCAGCATTTAGGAGATTGCTCTGCAATCCTCTCACTTAAATTGTATTCATCTCCTCTCATATCTGATGAGTTTATGTATGCAAAAAGAAGGGAACAGATGATGTGGGATGTGCAGGGCTTTCAGAATGAAAGGTTTGGAAATTCTGCTGCATGGAAATCAGGTAAAAAGAATTTCTCTAGAGAGGTCAGGAAATCTGCAATATGGGATGAAAGGGGAGGTGGATTTCATTTCATGATGCAAATTCATGGCTCTCTTCCTCATCAGATTTCATCATCTTCTTAAAGGGGGAAAAAAATGTAGTAGGCAAAAAAAAAAAATGATGGGCAAAACTGTAATGTGACATTTTAAAAAAAAAGGATAAAAAATGTGTTGAGTTTGCTGCCTGGTGTATAGAATGTGAGTTCTCATACCTGACTTCTTATCACTTGGCTGAACTACACTATCAATTTCTCTCAGCAGGCACTAGGTCTGTGTGTGTGTTTGCAAGGTTTTTTATTCACATATGGTGCTCTGGCAATAATAAGCCTTCATGGAAGTACTTTATAGAACAGCAGGATACTCCTCAATGCATCTTACAGAAATTCAGGCTGGTTTCTGCCTTGTTTCTAGGAAAAGAAACACAGAGGATTATGAAGACTGCTTCAACAGGTGCATTCCGGGGGAATGACCACTACCTGCAGTGCAAAAATTGTGTTACTTTGGTGGCACTACAGAAAATTGCATTCAGTGTTTTTGGGTGAACCCAGATGAAAGAGTTGAACTTTTTGTTTATTCAAAGCTGCACTGCAGAGAGTGGTTATGTTCAGAAAAGGCACAGCTGTCATTTGCCATGTAAATAGGAGTTTCTGGAGTGTCATGATTGCAGTAAAAACTAGAGAGATGCAATCCATGGGCAGCAGGGTGGGTTCCTTGCTCTCAGTAGGAAACCAAATAGCACCTGCTGGAAAATGCCTTCAGTGTCAGTGGGAAGGGAGAACTGTGACAACTCCTAAATTTCATTGAAATGCTGAAGTTTAGAAATACTGTTCTGGTCACAGCTCCTCCCTTGCCTGCCATGGGGTAATTAATAATGTCCATGTTGTTCACAGAACAGTGTTTTTATATGCAAGCAATAAGGACATTCTGCTTGGATGAGGGAGTTGTCAGTTTAAATTTCAGATCTAATGACCAGTTGTGGTCTCTGCAAAAGACATGCCCCTAACAACCTCCAAAAATTACTGTGGTCACAGTTCTTGGTGAAGAATTCATTGATTTTATGTGTTTTTAATGACTTAAGGGATTGGTTCCTTTAGTGACATTTTCTACATTGCACTCCAGATAGTAAACTTCAAATGTACCTTTGTACAACTAAATAATTTAACCCCTGAAATTTTTGATGTCTACATATTGTAACACTTGGTCAGAGGTTTTTCTTTGAGCTGTAGCCTGGAAAAAGGCTCCTAAGCTATATTAGCAGAGTGTAAAATGATTTTGGCAACTCACTGTAGTGTTGCTCATTACTTCTTCCACTTCTAAACCTGTCAGCAAGGGAGAGACACATGCATTGTTCCTTATTCTCAATCATCTCCTCTAGAGGCTGGTGACTGGGCCACAATCTTGTTTTCTCCTAATATCCAGGTCTACAGCCTATTTACTGACTTGTGGAGATAAAGAAAGATAAGCAAAACTTCATTTCTTTGGGGAAAACAATTATAATTTGATTTAATATCACAAGCTTTATTATCTGACACAAGTCTTAGGATTTCCTTCCTGTAAATTCAGCAAAAGACCACAAACTTGCAGATTAATTGCCAAATGCAAAGCATATAGTCCAAGTCAGCATGTAACCTACAGCTTATATAAAGATCAACAATAAGCCAATTGTATCATCCTATGGAACAGATCTCATGTTTTCCCCAGACACTTAAAAAAAACTACCAGAGAAAGACAGGAATATTTCAGTCTGTTCCCTATGACTCTCAATAATTCAAATCTAATTATTGGTCTATTTTACTAAAATTACTTATGGCTGACCAGAGCTGTAGTGAGCCATTCATCTCCAAGGAGATGCAGTTCAGTTTCTGCACGTCTCTGTTTCTATCTGGCACTATTGATTATCCCTCAGGAAACACAAGCACAACAGCTTTCCTGCCCTGTATCAGTGCATTGATCCCTCTTGGCTGGCTGCAGTCACAAGCTCAGAGTACACTTGTGAGCAACAAGCAAAGAGTGAAATTCTTCCTCTCTGACAGAGAACCTGTGTTTCTGTTGAGTGGCTTGTGAGGGTTTTTTTGTCAGGAAATAAACCTGTGCAAACCAGGTAACAACATAGCCCTGGTTTAACTGTGTGGCTCCAGCTTCAACCCATGGTGCAGGCAGATGAAGATGGGAGAGCAGGGTATGATCCCTCTATGCTTCTCTGCCTCTCCTGACCAAATCCAGGTATTTTTAGACCAGTGCCAGGATATTTGCATAAATCTGATCGTGAACAGGAAGGCAGCTCTGGCTCCAGAGAGCTGGCAGGCTGCTCTGCCTTTGGCTCAGGCCATTTAGGAATCAGGCAGCTGAGATACCAGCTGTGTCTTCTCTGTGAACCTTCTGTAGATTCTGCTAGAGTGAATTGGAAAAAGAAAGTCTGAAGATGATAAATAGAGATGATATTGTTGCCAAGAGTTGGTTAAAGGGAGCATCTGTTGTGAGGGACAAAAGCTGCAGAGGAGGTAACTGGTGCTGATGGTCTTTAGTTCAACACCTGTGGATATTAGTGTACCTAATACAACTTTTAAGAGGGAGGATTGACCCAGAGTCCCTGGGATCGTTTTCATTCCCATTTCACAGAGCAGTCTAATGCTTACAGCACTTATTGGTGACTGTGGGCAGAAACAGACTGAGGTCCCGATCCCTGCTGATAGGAGATTGTGCATTTTGCATGAAAAAACAACTGGGAACAATCACATAAAGAGCCTTTGGAAGTGGAGCTGAAGCCTCTCTGTCCTTCCAGGGGATATCCCCAGCCTTTCTGTTGGAGCTACCCTTGTTTTCATGTTTTCTTTCCAGTCCAGTGAATTCTGAATTCTTTCTCTGCACACTGCAAGGTTTTTCATCTGGCACTGCCCTCCCTCCAAGCAGACTTGAATCTGTTGGCTGACCTACCTGCCAAAACCACAAGGAGTGGGGAGTTAAGTTCTGTTAAGCAGGGAGAACTGAGCTCAGATCTTCCAAACTTCTACTGGCTGCTAATCTGCTGCCACATCCCCGTTGTGCCAGTGAGTTTTCCCTGGAAAAGCAGCCACTACTACATTTTCTGGGGCACACAGGAACCAATAAACACATTTTTTCCATGCACTTACAATGGTTGTGACATGGGGTTCCTTGGGCTACTCAGGAAGTAGAAATCCTCCTTTGGAAACTCTACATAGGCTTGGGCAATTCAAAATGTGCTGGAATACAGACTGAGATAGAGCAGTAATGTTCAAGACTGAAAATCTGAGATTATGGATCAAGGACCGGTCCAAATCTCATTTATTGGGTTGAGGTCCTTTGAGTTTTGTGTCAGACATCATGCTCAGTGTGTCACAGGGAAAAGTAATCACACAGCTAAGTGAACCAAGCTCAGGTTCCACCTCTTGTGCTCTGTTGTAGTTCTCTGCTTCAATCTTGTCTTGGGCTTAACATTATTGAAGATAATTAACCATTTCTTGAAGGCAATAGAGTAGAAGATGGACCACGTTTCTCTCTTTTGTGACAGTAAAAGAGTAAAGACCTTCCAAATCTTGTCTACAATAAATCTGCTCTTCTCACTACTCCTCTCCTCTTCAAAAATAACCACTTGTACTGATAGTTTTTACCCTGAGAGATAAAAAAACTATACACGCTGTCTGAAGTGGTAAACAGATTTTCTGTTTCCCTTTTCTCTCTGTACTGCTGGATTTGTGCCACTGCTCTCTTTTTTTGCCAGATGACACCTGACTTTGACAGTGAGAGGGTGCAGTTGGAAACAAGCACCAGTCATATTAGGGTGTACTACATTAATTTACCTGTGATTAAACATAAGGCTGAATGGAAAATCATGAAGAAGCACAAATTCATAATTTTGACACCTATGAGGAGGGCACTGCCTAGGCATCACTGCAAGAAGTGGGTACAGGTGTCTGGATAACAGCTCATCCAGGTGAGCAGCTCATCTGAGGCAATTAATACATGAGCATAAATATTTGACAGTCACACAAACATGCTCTCTCTGTAGTCAGGCGGTTTCTGAATTGCCTCTGCCTCATTAACTCAGTTTATTCCAGTATCTCAAGTCACAGCAAAATCTCTAGTTTATGTTTACAGCACAGCAGGACTCTGGATTTGGTATCACTGATGAACCACCACTAAGGAAAGCCCCATGAAAGGGAGTTACTCCATCTCTTGTTAAAAGAAAGCAACAGCAAAAGCAACAAAACAAAAAAAAACCCCACCCCAAACTAACAAACAACAACAACCAAAAAAAACCCAAAAAGCAAAAAAGAAAACAAAAAAACCACAAAAACCATAAAACCAAACCAAAAACAAACAAACAAACAAAAAACCAAACCCCACAAAAAAAAAAAAAAAAAAACAAAAAAAACAACAAAACAAAAACAGATAAGGAATGGGCATAGGCCTAAGTCAAACATTTGATTCAAATTTGGCAGTGTAGGTAACACAGTAGGGCTAACTACAGAATTTCAGACCTCAAACCACACACAGTAGCTACCATTTGTCATTCCTTTGTCATGAGTACACTGGACATGTAATCTTGAGGAAATTCAGGAACTCACACCTTCCCTGCCCCATGAATACCTGTGGTGCAAATTCTCTGGGTTCCTGCAAACCTGTACTGAATTTATCCACAGGGTATGTTTTTACTAATCTAGGGAAAGGGGAGCTTCTCAGGGTTTTTAAATGGCAGCACTGGTGCACATAGAACATGGTAAATACAATCCTTGTAGTCGGGAGCACAGGTGAGCCCTGATGGTGACAGGAGTTCTTCTAAATTTTGTCTTGGCTTACATGAGGCTGAGAAGTTGAAGTCTTGACATTTCAACTGCTCTGGGAATTTGGTTGAGAAGCTTAATTTTGAAGGTTAACAAAACCATGCTGAAGTATTCTGAGGGAAACAAATTTGATAATATCCCTACTCCAAGGCCATTTTTGTTTGTTTATAATTTTCTTTCTTTTCTACAAGTCTTTCCATTGAATTTGCAGCCAGTTCTTAGAAGCAGCCTCATAATAGCAAGTAAAAGAACCAAAATGGAACACCACAAAGCACAGAGAGACATTTACTTACCAAGTTCTATGTAGACCAGTGCTGTCATTTAAAAATCTTGGGGTCTTCCCATTTCCCTAGATTCCTGAAAATATACCTTCTAGATAAACTGAGCAGCAGTTTGCAGAAACATTGAAAATTTGTACCAGAAATGCTGGAAACCACCAAGATGGGAAACCACCACATCCAGCCAGGGACCAAGGTATAAAAAAGATAAGGAATAACCTGTAGTCTTCTCTGGGGCTGTAATAGCATTTCCCATTTCTTATTGCAAATGCTGAACCTCCTCCAAGAAACTGTTAACAAAGTACATATTTTTTGAAAAATTATGACCAGATGAAAGAAGAGGTGATGACCTCTCGATGCCCAGCACCCTGAGAAAGTCTAAGCAACAGGTTTAAATCTCTTCAGTTTTTGAGGGAGTTTGAAAACTAACATTAGGTGAATTTTCAGAGTGCTGGGACATTTTGTGAAAGTTCCTCCTCCTGAGGCTGTCCCTCTTTGTGAGGCACAATTAAAAATTAATTGAGCTGAAAGGCAAGAAAATTATGATTCTATAGGTAAGTGATCAGGCAACTTGCTGTTTCTGCTCCAGTGAATACTTCACACAAAATTATGTAAATATTCATTAGAATGTCAGGAACTCACGTCTCCCCTGCCACATGAATACCCTAATCACTAGGATCACAGAGTCTTTTGCCCAATGAATATTTAGTTGTTCTCTAACAGTCTAGCAGTTTCAGCAGGAGGCCTGAAAGATTCTCTTCTCGAATACCTAAAGCAGAGGGGTTGAAATATTGGAAGTTTGAAGTTTAACCCTGACCAGCAAAGGATGGAATGAAATTCAGATACCCCACAACCATTAATATATTGTATTAAAGAAAGAACACAATGCTATTTGTGCCAATCCATTTTGGTGTTTTGAGAATCATCTCCTATAGTGTGCAGACAGCCAGTGAAAATGTTTCTGGACCAGAACATAGCATGGGATTCCCAGGCTACATAGAAGTGCTCTGATCACTGTAGCATTAACTACCTGAGAAAACAACAGTGAAAGAGATTATAATAGAAATATACATAGTGAACAAATTACCAGGATCAGATGATATTGCCTCTAGAGTTCTACAGGAACACACAGATTAAATAAATATACTATGTATATAACCTCTCACTTAAAAACTCGTGTTATCTGAAGACAAAAAGACAGGGGATGAGATAGCAGTTCTTAGAAAATTTACAGATGTGCTCAGGGACTAACAGTCCTTTAAAACTAAGATCTCCACTGGGAAAATTAATAATAGCACTAAAGAATTATAGAATAGACCCTTGGATATTTTTATTATTTTTAATTTGAGAAGAGTAATCATGGTTTCAGTAGAAGGCATTGTTTAAAGAGGTCAAGAAACATATGGGATAAAATGGCAGGAGCTATACAGTCTGTTTTAATTTCCTACAAAATTTTAACAAAGGCTGCCAGAACACTGAGTATCATGGGATAAGAGGGAAGACCCTCACATGCATTAATCTTTGGTTAAAAGCAGGAATTCAAGGATAACTGCAAAAGGTCATTTCTTGCAACGCAGGATGGTTATCACAGCAGTTGTGCAGGAACCTGTCCTGGAACTCATTCTGTTTAGTGTGTCAAGAAATGACCTACAGAAGAGGGATGATCTGTATGGTGATAATATGATGTGAATTATGATGATCTAACATTATATGAGGCACTTAGGAACAGGACAGGCTGTGAAGAATTTGAGGAGGACCTCAGACGCCAGAGTATCTCAGCAATAAAATGTCAAATGAAATTCAACACAGATAAATATAAAGTGATATAATAAGGAAAACCAATTTTACCTAACACACACACTGAGCTAGCCTTGGCTTCCAGCCACACTCCTCTACCCTTTACCCTGCTCTCTCCCCCTCCTCAGTGGGACAGCAGGGCAAAATAGGATGAGAAACCTTGTGGGCTGAGCTAAATATTGGGAAATTGTTTTCTAACCATTTACCATTGTGGGAAAAACAGCCTGGAATGGGGGGAAATTAATTTAATTTATTGCCAATAAAAATAATTATTTAATTATGGTGTTTTTAATTATTAAGAGAAAGAAACAAAAATACAAACGTTAAAGCAACACTTTTCCTTCCTTCTTTCCCAAGCTCATCTTCCCTTGCTCACTTGACTCCTCTCTGGCACTGGACAGCCTGGGAGGTGAGGAGAGGAGGTTACAGCTGGTGATGATGCATCTTAACTCCCAGAGTTTTCCTGGGACTCTCCAAGGGCTGCAGTCCTTCACAAAAATCTGTTCCAGCACGAGCTCTTCACAGGCCAATTTCCTTCAGGAATACCCATCTGCTCCATTCAGGGTTCTCCACAGTCTGCTGTGGGTATCTGCTCCACCGTGGTCTCTTCCATGGGCAGATTAGACAAAACTTGGAAGAAAAATCTGTTAGAGATCTGAATTTTGGACTTAGGCAGTTTTAGGGATATTTAAGTGCAGAATGGTGGACACACTTATTTGTATCTAGACACAGCACAGAAAACATATTCATGAGTTCTTGCCCATTGTTTTCCTGTGGCAAAGAAGCAGCATTTTGAGAATGAGGTACCTACACATCTCTGTTGATCTGAGTATTCCTCTACTGAAAAAGAGGGAAAAAAAGCTGAGCAACTACAAATCTATTTTAACACTGAACTTTAAGAGGAAGCCTGAATGATTTGCATATGCTGTAAATCAAGTTTTAGGCACCGGGGTTTTGATATAAGTGCAAATTAGGTTGTCAGGTTTCTTTGCACTAGTTACCATCTTGTCTTATTCTATTAAATTTTTGGATGACATTTCAGCTTACTTCTTTGCATAAGTTTTGTGGTTTCTCTTGAAATTTGGCTTTCTTTCCTTTGTTTTATAATTGTTTTATTTGGAATGGTAGTAAATGAAGTTAGAAGATAAATGAATATCATATTGTGAAAGAAATTTCATCACTGGAATGGGCTTCTAGTGTGTCTTTAAATCACATGATTTTTAAGACTGTATAATAGAAGCAGATACCAGGAGATGATGCAGCTGGAGAAATCTCAGTGTTGGTTCTGCCCAATCTGGCAAGCATTGTAGAATTTATTTTGGTTTGGGTCTTTCAGATATATCCTAGCTCACAGAGATTAAATCATAATGTAAAAATGGTGCATAAGTCTCTTCTAACATATGTGTTTTAGAGTTTGTAAAAAGAGATACTGAATTCTGAAAAGAAAACCCCAACACCTAAACTCTGACCCAAATCTGATTAGGTAGACTAATAATGACACAGCCTGATGAAGAACAAACACCTGCAATATAAGGGATAGTTTATACCCAAACATTTTACATATATTAATAATGAAACAAATGAGAGTTAAGTACATCCATCAATATTACATTTTCATGATAGAGTGCTATACTTTCTGTCTGAAGGACTTCTAATGAAAAGAAAATAACAGGAAAGGAAAAACAAAGAACATTCTCAGGGCAAGGTTCTGTCATACAGGTCACCAGATGCCTTTGCAAACCAAAATATTTTAGGATGTTCTCTCTTATCAGTGGCTTAGAAAATGTTGATGAATTAATTTACGGAAAAGAATTAGAAGTTTATGATATTACCTTTGAGATACTGATAATGCTGTTGTTCTTTACATAGACAGATTTATTTCAGAGCATCCAGTACTCTGATATAACCTGCAGACTGAGAGGAACAATGCTACTCACGTTCAAGAGCAAATATATCAAATAAAGATGCCATGCTGATGCATTTTTAAAGGAAGAAAAATATTGAATCCTCAAATCAGCAGTGGACAAAGGACAACACATGACTTGACTCCCTACTGGCTAAATAGGTCTTTGTCTGAAGACTGCTCATTTAGACATCTAAATTTAAGTTTGGAGTGCAAAGATGAAAGACTTTAGATTTACTCCGGTTGGTTGCCAAGGCACAAAGCTACCAAAAAGCAAAATCACCAGAGTTCACTGGGACACTGAAAGGTTTGGAGGAGCAATAATGATCAGCAGGAGGCATATGCAGGGCATGAAGCCAGAGTGTTAAACCTCACTGGTTATCACATGGTTGCATAAAAGGAGGCAATATATTCTGTGGAGTTTTGTTCTGCTGTCGAGGAGGCACAGGTTGTCAGAGATTATTACCAACTGCATTTTTTAACAAGATCTTGACCTATTAAGCTATAATCTTTATATAGGAATTTTATACATGAATTATACATAAATTTTAATGCAGTGCTCAGAACTCCTATTTCGAGTCCTTTTTTTTTTTTTTCCTGAGATGGCAGAACACAATGCATAATGGTTACAGCATTTTAAAATGCTGCAGCTTTGACATTTAACTGAAACTTTGACTTGTGCCAATGAATATACATAAATCATATTGTTGAAGAGAAAAATATAGCAACTGGGATTGGAAAGTGTGAAAGATGAGATCAATTTGTTTTGAATCTTTCATGAAAGAGGCTTATATTTAAGGACTGAGTATCAATTCAACTCAAGGAAAAGGTATATGTTATAATGGATGAAAATACTGAGAAAATATTGGGATTTTAAGGAACTAGATGGAGGTGTGTCTTTCTTAGAGTGGATTATGGGCCAGCATGTGGACTTCTCTCTAATAAATTCTTTATGCTTCTGTGCTTTCAGGGATTACAGCTCCCGAAGGCTTCAAGACCCAGGGAATTTTTCTTTCCCAGTTCACCAGAGACACAAAGCAGCAGATTTTCTGCACCAGGAACACCCTCACCTCCCTGCCCAAAACAGCCAGGCTGCAATTCCCTGCTCTTTGTCCAGCCAGAAAGGAGACTGAGCATGAATTCCTAACAAACACACACCTAAACACACACCCAGAACTCTCCAGTAGCTGGTGAACCACTGCTCCCAGCAGTCCTGTCCTTTCCTCACCTTGACCTTTGATTTTCTCTGTCTTGGCCATCTCCAAAATAATAATAGAAAAACCCAAACCCTTATGATAATGTGAAAATAACCAAAAATAGGTATGTGATAGTCCTCTTTTATATAAAAATTTAGGATGAAAAAGCTGATTTTCACTCCTGTATTAGATGATAGTTATTTAATTTTATCTGAGCTTTTCCAATACCTGCTGGAAATGCAATCTGGGCAGGACCTGCATCAGTGCCTTCCATACAAACCACCCCAGTGCTTCATGAATGTGAGGTTGAGTCATTCATTTGGATGCATTGTTTTGGAAGCTGGAAGAGGAACAATAGCCCTTTGATGAAAAGTTCTAGAATTTTGGGGGCCGACCCACTCAGCTGTGATCGTATTTTCACTGGCTTGGAGAATACAGCTTGCCCTTCCAAAAGCAATTTTGTATATTGATGATATACTAAGAAGTACACAGATTTCCAGACATGAGTGATTTCTTTGTCTCTTTGTGTAACATACCCAGTTGTCAAGGATATCGTGGTATTTTTAATGCACCCTACTGCTTTGAAAAGATAAAGTAAATTAAATAAATAAAATATTATGCTTTAAATTTGCTTTTCAAAAGAAAAAGAAGCAGAACAGAGTGTCTCAAAGGACTAATCCCAACTGAAAGCCCTTCATGAGAAAAACATAAAAGCCTTTAGGTTGTTTGCATTCCCTTTATATTTTTTTTTAAATTGTACTCTTTTGTAAATAATTTATAAATAATAATTGAGAGAATTTTGTTGTCTTTAACCACGTTATCCCAAGAGTAATGTTGAGAGCTCTATTGATCAAAATGTGATTAAGAACATAAAATAATAACAGGATTTGTCCTACTTTTTCTTCATCCGGGCTCAGAATAGTGGTAATTTATGCTATATTGTTACTAAAACACTCATTTTCTCCTTACATTAGTTATGAGGCAACATGGAGAGTTCACAAGACATAAATGACAGCTAAGCAATAATTCTGAATACACTTTTGGCATTGCCAGCTGTACAGGTAGGTCTGGCACAGCTGTTGCTCTGCTTCAGCTTTTTGTTTGTTTTCTCGTTTCCTAAAGAAACTCTTTTCAAAGGTCACCCCGCCAACAATAATCGCATTGCGAATTCACATGGGCAGTGGACAACAGCCAGTCCATCTAATCCTCTTTTTTTTCAGGTGTTTACTGAGACTAAAAGCACCTGTAGCTTCACTCATGACTTCTCATGAGTCTTAGAAACATCTGGAAGTTTCTTGCCTATAAACTTAGTGTGGACTAACTAAAGTTGGTGCACTGAATTAATCTTTACCTAACACTTAGGCCTCTCACGAGCTCTGGTTCAAACTCCTGTGAGTGTCTACAGAATGTACATTACAAAACATGTTCTGGCATTTCCTGGTCTTCACCCAAAAGTAATTAATAAATTATAAGAAAAGAATATTCTGGAAAATGAGGTGTTTCCTTGAGTGTTCTCTTGGGGATATTTATTAAAAAGGTTAATACATATTACAAATACATACATTGATATGGTCAAAATACAAACTAATATGCATAATTTGGTTTTGGGTCTTGGTCCACTGATTTCCATTGACATTCCATTCCATGTCCCTTTCTCCATGTCTAATGGTACCTGGATGGTTCTTTGGCACGATGACTGCTACCTATTTCATGGCAGGCGTGTGCTCCAGAAAGCAATTGATTCTTATATTTAACTCCTTTTTCTCTTTAATTCCTCTT
The DNA here is from genome assembly GCF_041296385.1 of Aphelocoma coerulescens. Lineage (NCBI taxonomy): Eukaryota > Metazoa > Chordata > Aves > Passeriformes > Corvidae > Aphelocoma > Aphelocoma coerulescens. The sequence continues at coordinate 74,941,948 of NC_091017.1, forward strand.
AAATGAGTCCAATGGAAATAAATGTAATAAAGTCCTTACAGCAAATTAGTTTTGTTGCTTTCACCACACATTTGTAAGTGATATAATATCTTTTTAATATCATGGTGACCAGGAATAGATACCCCGTGCCTATTTCCTTCAGAAAATCATTATCCTCTAATAAACACCTCAGAATACTTCCAAACATTAAACTGTGTTGTCTTATCTCAGTGGTGCAAACATTTTTAAAGATATATCTATCGACAGTTTTGTTTCCCTTGAGATATTTTCTCCTCAGTAATCTATATTTTCCCATCATTTTAATTTGCTTCATAAAAACAACCCTGTGGTCAATATTGAAGGATAGCAGGGGGTAAAGTCAACTTTATATGACATAAACAGAAACTTTCAAATTGAAGTGACTGTTGGAGCTTCTTTCTTTGTTCCTTGATAAATGAGTCTTGGAAAAGCCCCCTGCTATTCATGTGTTAATGGCACAGTCTCTGTTCCAAGCTCATCCACAGGGATGCTCACTGGATCCCTCCACTCCTCTGTGGGTTTTCAGAGAACAGACTGGGAGTAGAGAAGCTCCTGACCTCCCCACAGCTCAGGTGTTTGCCTCCTTTGGAAGCTCTAACTAACTACCCAGAGTTTGTTCCAGGGAGGGAATGTGTCCTTCATGCGCCTGGTGCGATCTCCAAAGTGACAGATACGATTTTGATGCAAAAGTTTTTAATAGAAAACAAGTCAGCTGCAGTAATTACTCCCATGAGATCATGATATACAGCACTGGCTATTTATTCTGGGAAAGCTGTTTGTCTGTTTTCTCAGGACTGCTGGATACAGTCTGTTCTTTTTGTCTACTTTGCCTATCTGCTTTTCCAGGCTGTTATATCCACCCTACTCTCCCCAGTGAACCCCATTAAATTCTCTACATCAAATGCAAGCATATTTATATTTCAATCCCTTTCAGTAAGCATGTATGATTTTTATTTCACTTCTGTTTTATTGGTGTAATAAGCTGTGCAGAAAAATATCTTCAACTCTGAGGAAGTAAAACCAGTGTGCACTGCAATACCTTCCAAATAATGCCATCCTCCAAAAATCAGTTTCCATTTTAGAGAAAACCTGAGTGCACTGTGCTTTTTTTTTATGTAATGCTTGATCAGACTTCGATATTTTAAAATAAGAAGTGTAATAAAGTCATCTCAAATGGAACATTATCTTGAGCATTTCTTCATCCAAGGAAATCTTTTTAAGACAAGATTTTTACCCTATTTCTCACTGTTTACTCTGTTTTTCACAGGTGGGAACAACTTTCCCTAGGGCTACATCTACACCAGCAAATTAAATGTATCCAGACATATCTTCAAGCAAGGAGGATAACTGTTACAGGACATCTCTTATCTTTCCTAACAAACTCTTTCAGACTCTGGAACAGGGTGTCTGTGTGCAAACTGCCTGCTGGAGTGGCTCCTGGGCTCCAGCTGCCAAACCATGTCCAGGAATTGTTCAGGGAAAGAGCTTGTTGGAGTGGGCCAAAATCATGCCAGAAAACATTACTGGAGTAAATGATGATGCTCCAGTGCCAGGAAATCTTCCCAAGCACGCTACACTTCACTGCAATAGATGCAGACCATGCCATTTTTCCCTGAGAGGGACACTTCTGCTAACCAGCTGTGCCAAAACACCTCTCATTTGATTTTCATTCTGTAAGTTCTTTTCCTTCAGTGGCCAAGATCATGACTAAAAGGATATGAGAGTCACTCATCCCTAAGTGAGTGTCAGGCTATGTGAGAAGGGGTATTTCTCGTGCCATCTGCTACTGTTGAAGAGGTAAGAGAGGGAGAACAGCCACCATGCAGACATCTTTGCATAGAAACTTCTCTGGGAGACCTCAAGAATTCCTGAATTCCCAAAAGCTTTCCTAAAGAATTAGTCCCTTCTGATAATTTTTAGCCCTTGACCACCATGGGTACAAAAACCCGTATTCTTCTGACTAAATTCACCCCTCAAAAAATGCTGCACAGCAAATATGAAGGTAATAGCGGAGATGTCTGAGTTTCTCTTAGCACTGAAGTTTCTCCTTGTTGATTTAAGCAGACAGCATTCACCTCAGTTATTCTTCACCAACAATCAAAGAAAAAAATCTGGTGGATGTCCCCTGTGCTGTGTAAGGGACAGCTACACTTGCATCTCTGTCCAAGAAGTCCATTTTTCGAGAGTTAAAATATTTTTATTTCCTGCTGCCAAACTAATTCGCCTTAAGTCTTGCCAGACTGGCTTACTGCCTTCACTAGCATTGTCTTCTGCCTTTTCCTTATTATTCCCAGTTATGTAAAGGCTCTTCTTCTTTCTGCATAGTTTTCTAAGGGTTTATCAGTCTGGTATTTAGAATATTCCCGTTATGCAAGGAGGAAAAAATTATTTTTGCACTTGATCCAGACAGTGATGAAGCTTGTGTTCATTTTCAGTTCCAGTGGGAAATAATATTTTTCTTCTTCAAACCACGACATTGGCCCACTGGGACATGTCTGTACTCTGAATATGTTCATTTTCCTCTCTGTGAGCCAGCAAGTACCCACAGCAAAAGTATGCTCAGAGGAACTTTTCTGCTGTGTTGACTTGGGAGTCTCTGAGGTGGCAAAGGACACAAATTTCTTCTGGTCCTGTAGCAGAGGCTGCATTTTATTGATGGGGAAACTTTGCACACTTGCACCTGAGACAGCAGCAGGTTGCCTGCTCTTGCTGACATATTCATAATGTTCACATTAATTGTAATTGTTCTTCCTGCTTTTGCCAGGCCCAAGGGACACGCTCTGTCATGAATTCATCTTCAGAGCTTCTGTTTAATGAAGACAAGTTCCTGCTCTGTAGGCAAAAGGTGCTTTAATTTTGTTCTCTCAACCTTCAAGTTCTTGTGATTTCACAATTTTTTTTAACCTCCTGGATTCCTGAAGGCAACTTCCATCTACTGAAGAATGAGTAAATAATAACTAAAGCCATAATAGCTCAAATGAGCTGTAGCAGTGAAAATAATGATGTGTTAGAAACAGAAATCAGGCAATTTGATAGATTTTTATCTTTTAAGGTTGGATAAATTTCATGTAGCTTTAAATGCATGTACTATAGATGACATGCATTGCTTTCACAAACTTCCATGTCTCTCTCTCCATGGATAATAGAAGGGTCAGGGTGATTACCATAACTGGCTGCTACACTTTTAAATTAACAAAATTATATAAATCCCAGTTAACCTGTTGGTCCTTTCCACTTTAAAATATGTGGCTCTAATGATCAAGTCCTGACTACATTTATTAAGAATTTTTTTTCTTTTTCCCCACACCATTTGTTGACAAAATAAGCAAACAAGAAAGTGAGGAATGAAATAGTGGAACATACATTGGCATGAGTTTACCCAAGACTGTGAGGCAGATCAGGAAAATATAAAACCTGAGTCACCTGTTTGCTTATTCAGACCCTTCTCTGCAAAAATACAAAGCAATTCTAATGGTTAAGGATATGATCCTAGTGTCATAGCCCACCTAACTTCAGATATTACAGCTACTTGTCTGGATGTCATTTTCAGCCAAAGAAAAGGGATCCAGAGACCAGTTTATTCCATCCATTTCAGACAACTCTCTCGGGATAGGGTAAATCCCTTCATAGAGTTACCTGTTCTCATTATTGATGGTGGAAGAAGCTTGGATAACTGATATCAGCTGACAGCTCCCTTTTAGATGTCTACAAGTTATGGTGGCAAAACGTGCCCCAAAAGACCACATTACAAACACCATCCCAAGTGACACTAGCCAACAAGAAGTGTTCATTTAGCAAGGAATTCTTTTTCACAAAAGCTTTCAAGTTCCTGTTTGCTCTTGAGACAAGCTCAAGCAAAACACCAAGCATTCCTAATATTTTCACACATAGGGGACTGTTATTTTCCGGTGGAAAACGTGAGCATTTTTAATCAGGAGGGAATAGGCGTGTGTCAGGTGGGGAATAAGTGGCTGAGCACCCCGTGCCATGTAGGAAATTCAGTTTGATGTCTCTGCTCAGCCTGGGTCAGAGTGACATGTTCCACCCCTGATTGCTCTGTATCACAGGAGGAACAGTTCATCTTTATGGAAATTTCTTGGCTTAGCTGAAAAGTAGTTCTAGGAAGTTGCCTTTGCAGAAGAGAGGTCAAAGACAGGCACTAAAAAAGGGAGGACCTTTTTCACATTTGCAAGTAGGATTTAGGAAGCATAACTGAGGCAATGTACTGATTGCAGTGTTGCTGCTGCGAGACACATTCTGTGAAGCAAAACACGCCACAAATTGGAGAGTTTTTCTGCCAGCCACAAAACTCCTGATAGCACTAGTTTTCCATTTCAAAAGAAACTCTGAAAAGCCAACATTTGGAAGAATATCTAACCAATCACTCTCCTCCACATATGCACTCACTTTTTAAAAGATGTTTTCTGTATAATTTTAAATAATATACATTTCTTTTAACAATACAAATCCAGCAGATTTTACTACAGCGCTGGGGTTTTTTAGGGGGTGGAGGTGTCCAGCATTGCACATTATGATTGCATAAGCACCGAAAGATTCCCTCTGTTAAGTGAAATGCTATGAAATTATTCCATCTAATCAAGTTAATCATGGATGTGGCAAGGGATGAGCCCAAATGCATCTCTCTAGTTTTAGGAAGAGTACAAGACTAGAATAGCAAGCAGTCCCTACCTTAAATCACAACTGGCCCTTCAACTGCATCATGATTGCACAGAAGGGAAAAAATAAATTGTTCTGTCAGAACTGGCATATGCAATTACTTTATTTGCCCAAGCTAATTGTAGGTAGAAATCAGGCATGCGGCTTATCATCTGTCACTCAAACGTGAAATATATTAAAGTTGCTACAAAGATGCATTTCTAACAATTTTACTTATTTTCAGTAAACTGTTAGAGAAAGTGACTTTCATACATATATGAAAAAGAGAAGCTGGCAGGGGAGACAAGACAACTAATGAGTCCTGGACTAGATATATGGTGGAATATCTTTGTTGCTGCCTGCTCCAAGCTTCCATTCCCTGTCCCCAAGACAAGCCAGGACTTGCCTCTGCCATGTGCTCTGAACTCCTTTGTTCCAAGCCCGGGCAAAACCAAATGTGACTCAAACTCTTCAGCAGTGTCTGACTGGCCGCTCACCCTGGATCCACCCCCAGTCCCCCCCTTTCCCCTTCTCCGAATAAAAGAAGGGCCCAAGAGGAGGCCCACCCTCTTTGGCTTTGTAATCCTTCTGAGAACATCTGTATGTCTCTGCCTTTGTTTGAAAGCTTCTGCTTGCAGGAATTAGGCAAACTGAAGGCTGTATTTCTCCCTCTTTGCTTGTACTGGTGGTATCAGCTTTGCAGCTACCATTTGCCGCTTTCAGAGCTACTGAAATGCTGGATTGCCCGTGCTACCTCTCTAGGCTGCCCCAGGCTTTCTAAGGCATTGAACTACGAGTGCTAGCTGGTAAAAAGCTGTGAGTATTCCACATATCTTTGAAATGAAATTTACAGCATTTTTTTTTTTTTAATCGGTTTATCGTATTTCTCCTGGTTTTCCTCAAATTATTGATTTAATCCCTGTATTAAGTGACTCTATTCTTCAACCAAGCCTTCAGCTGCTCTGTCTGTTTGGAGTGGACATAATAAACCACATTTATCAGCTGCATTTCCACAAACTGGGTTTTGTTCTAGAAAGTCAAGGCATTCCCCTTATTTCATATTAGGCATTTGGGACATAGGTTTGTGATGTAATTTTTGAGTACACCCTCTGACAACAAACTAGAAATCCTTTAAATTAGTAGCACCTGAGAAGGTACTGAACTGGTTTTCCACACCATATCGCTCTGTGCAGCCCTGGATTTGACATAAAAGAAAAAAATAACACAACTCCCATACATGACTTACATCCTTGGAGCTGCCTAGTTAGAAATATGGCCTTGCCAACTCTGCAATCTTGATCCTTGTATACTCATGTATGTAGGTGTTTATATCTACATATATGTACACACATACATATATATACATAAAGATATAATGCTACAGGACAAGGTTATCTTTGCATATACCTGCAGTAAAACTCTGTTTAGTGCACTAACACTTAGCTGAAATGATAGACATGAAACATTTCTCAGTCCTCCCAAGCCATCTCACTCAGAGGTGTCATCATTTTGTACTTCTGAGATTTGTCTCAGAGTCCAAGTCTTTCTGAATGAAATACAAATACATAAATAAAACTGTTGTCTCCAAGGAGACTGTGATTGGAAATTGGGAATCCACACAAGCAATCTCCAGACGCTGACATTGTGGAATTAATAGAGTAAATGCTTTATGAGGGGAAAAAAAGGAAAATAAATAAACCATTTTAGGAACAATGCACTTGTTTCAAAGAACTCTTTAAATATTTTAAACCCTATTTAGTCTTCTAGCAAAATAGCTCCCATGTTGCACCCTTTTTATCAAATGGATGTTTATTGATTGACCAAACTCACATCATTGCCAGTGGTCTGGTGTCTGCACCAAGCCACTTTGTTGAGAATTTTGGAAACGCTTAATTTCATTCGGTGTTCTTTATTTTGTCTCAGTGATTTCAGAAGGATTCTGCAGTTTACTAGGGATTACTAATAGAAATGCTTAACACATTCCAGTTTGCATGTGGGAATAATCATGGCCTGATTTATGCAAAAAACCCATAAGATGATGAACCACAGATAACCATTGTATTTGCAGGAGAACTGTGTTCTGCACTCCTCATCAGAGCAGGATGCCAAGAAACAAACAGGAATTCTGGCCTTTATCAGGAAATCTGTCCCATGCAAACAGCAAACATTTCTGTCTGCTTTGTTTTCCTTGTACTCAATATTAGGCATTAACTGAAGGTTGTGTTTTTGCTGGGGTTTCTTTGAACAGAAAAATGTGATCAAACTTCTGGGTATCCTGTGTTTTAAATCCTATTCTGAAAATCCTTATCTGGCTCAAATGGTGATCTTAAATATAAAATCTGAATGTTCAAAGCCTGTGATAAAGCACATAGCCATTATAGCCTTTCACCTGTGTAGGATACTTCTGGCTGGACTAAACACATAGTTGAAGTTATTTTTTCTTTCTCTTGTGTTTTGTGCAAAGCCAAAATAATCAATGTTTACTCAGGGGAAATAACTGCCAGAAGAAACACATAAAATTTTGAAAATCAAAACAGTAAAAACAGTAGCATAAGTATCACAGAATCACAAAATGGTTGGGATTGAAAGGGACCTCTGCAAACCATCTAGACCAAATTCTCTGCTGAGCAGGTTCATCTAGTTCAGCTTGCAAAGGATCATGTCCAGGCAGGTTTTGAATATCTCCAGAGAAGGAGACTCCATATATTTCAGCCAGACCATATTTTCCTTACGTTTCAATAACATCTGTGAAATTAAAAAAATGTATGAGTGCACAGAGTCATTTCTTAGCCACTTGTATAGAAGTACCTTGCTTTTTAGGCTGTAAGATTGTGATCATATGGTTAGAGAGGATCCAGAGAACTTTTGGATGCCCCATCCCTGGAAGTGTTCAAGGCCAGGTTGGGCAGGACCCCGAGCAACCTGGTCTAGTGGGTGGCAACCCTGGCCATGGCAGAAGGTTGGAATTAGGTGATCTTTAAGATCCCTTCCAGTCCAAGCCTTTCCCTGATTCTTTGACCCATGCAAGGAATATACTGTCCTTAGCAGCCAACCAGTTACTCAGCATAAGGTGTCTCACCTCTTCACATCCCTCAGATCTGCTAGTAGCACAACTTTCTGTGTCCACAATTTAGTCCAAACCATTTTTACAGCAGTTTTTTTCTCTGGGAGGATGTCTTGCATCAACCCAGAGAAACCCGAGTTTGGAAGGATGGCTCCAGTGCTGTCTGTGGCCCAGAGATGTGAAATGTCCCATTTGGAGATGGCTGCAACCAACATCACACACTGATAGAGGCTCTGAGTTTGCAGAATCAAAGCAGCCAATTCTATCCACTCATCTTGGACAAAAATCTGTTCTCAAGCAGTGCCTTTCATATGCAACTGTCCATCATACACAGACTTCAACTTTTTTTTGCTCTTTTTCTGGGATTTTGGGTCTTTCCCAAGTTTTATTCATCCTTTTGAAGACATGCCTGGTGCAATCCAGATTTTGACTTCCTTAAGCACAAAGTCATCACTCTAAAAGAAATAGGACATTTTCTCTTTCAAGATCAGAGTTAAAAATATTAATAAACTGTGAGTCAGTGTGAGCATTTATGGATAACTTCTGAATACTTAAAAATTAATCTAATTTCTAAAAAAAAGAAAAGAAAAACCAACATTTTGAGGAATCAGCTGTCCCCAATCACTGCAATTTACATTATACTATAGAATATTTCATTAGTTGGCCTTATTCACTACTTGATGCATTTTCCACTCTCATTCCTACCATAATCAGAAATCTTTCTGTCCCTCTCTATCCTTCTCCTCATCCATCTAAGTACATAGGCAGCTTAATGCTGATTTTTTATTATTCCCCAGAGCTTTAAAATGATTCTATATATTCCTCAGCAGCCATCTCCACAGAGGAACATGGCAGCTGTTCACAGCTCAGAGTAACTCGCTGCACGACATTTGAGGGGAGAAGGAGCTATACTTGAAATTACCCGGTAGATTTGTATTCAGTTGGTGAAGCTTTTCCAACTGGAAGCCAGCCAGGACAACGGAGCTAATCATCTCCCTTCTGCAGAACATGCCATGTGTCCTTTGGTAACCATAAGTGATTAGAAATACAATTTTGCCTGTCACACAAGAGGCATTGCTTGGTGCCACCAGGGTCAGCAGTCCTGCACGGGGCACTCTGCTGAATAATTAACTGAGAACAGAGTTTGCTCACAAGTTTCCTTCTTCCGTGAAACTGCAAAGCTACACCAGCCAGGCTTTTGCTTGAGATCTGATGGACTTGTAGCCCCCAAGAAGTATGGCTTTGAGGTGTAAAGATGCTGTGAGATGAGAAAAAGAGAAAGAATACCTGTTAACATCCTTTTTCATGCCAGTGTTATGATTGAGGGCAAGTAGAAGCTGACAGAGGAATTAGACACTTACAAGCAAGCTAATCCTAAACTTTAAAGTTCAGAGGAATTCCTGCATAAACAGTAGGTTCATTTTGATCATGTCTGATGCTTTACAGAAAGGCTTTGATTTTCCTCTACCACAAATAAATTAGCAAATAAAGAAATTTTGAACACGATTTGTTTTTCTTTGTCACTTCACTGTGTTAACTAACAATTTTATCACAGACCTTAAGACATCTGACCTGTGTCCTAAAGCCTCAGCTCCTGAGCCTGAGATGGGAATCTCAGTCTTAAGAAGAGGTTTCTTTCCTCCTTGCCCACCTCATTCTTTTACATCTAATTTTCGTAATCTTTTTATAGTGTATTTTTTGAGACTATAAACAGAACTTGAGTCTTTTCCCTGCCCCTACACTGCTTTTGTGAAACCTTACCTGGAGTGCTGGGTAAGAGTGGGAAGCAAAAAGCAGGGCTAGTTTCAACCACAAAAGGTAACAGATGAGTAGGTATCAGAATCATCTCATGTATATCATGCCCAATGATAACAAATATTGACAAAAAATTTTACTTAATTGTAGTTTTGTGCTTTTTGAATCATGATACTAACATATTATCTTTATGTTATTCACCAGACACAGCACAGGATTGCAGACTGGATGCTCCTCAGTTGCTGCATATGCACATGCAGTGTTTCTGGTAGATTCAACTCCTGTGGTAAACCTGGAAGAAATCTTAGTTAATGACTATTTTTAGAATTTTTTTTTTTCCATTTTCCTGGTATAAGAGAAAGAATACCAACCACAGGTGTGATCATTTTCTGACTCTCAGATTTGGTATCTAGATCAGAGATGATTTACCAAAAAATAGTTGATAGAGGGACATCACACTGAACCAGAACTCCTAAAAATTGTTCTGTAGCATAAAAAATATTTAGAATATGCCCCAAATTTGCATCCTGTCCCCTGAAACTGAACTCAATTGCCCACATGTTTCCTAGCACCTTAAAATCACACTGCACTAGAGATGGGTTCCCTGCTTTTGCTACACATTTCACTGCAAAATTCTCTATTCACGTTAGGAAGAAGCTCTAAGGGTATCCATGTGAGACTATTTGGCTCTTTGAAATTAATGATATAAAGCCAATTAAGTGGGTTAGGTTTATGTTCAGTGTTTATAAAGCAGCTAATTTAACAGTGCTTCATTCTTCTCTGGGTAAGCTTCTGCAAGTTCTCACCACAGCAACAGAATTTTTTATTTCAGTTGTCTGGGATGGCTGGGATTTGCCTTCATTGCTTCACTTTAGAAACAGCAGCTTAAGCAGGATTCCTGTATTGCTTTATAATGCAGGAAACAAGCTTAGAAACATCAAAAGGGTTTCAACTGTTTATTATTCCTTATTTTAGCAACTGTGTAAAGATCTCCTGAGTAGAGATAAACACAAGATTCAGATTCTCTCTTCAGGTCTAAACATTCAATTAACTGATTAGTTACTAATCAGTCTATCAGAAACATGGCTTTCACCAGCTGAGCAGTGAGTCTAAACACTGACAGGATCTTATAGGTATTTATCATTTGTGTGGAGTGAAGCAAGAGAAAGAAAAATATAATCTTACTGTACAGAATAATAGGTTTTTTATGTTCCTGTTGAAAATTGCACTGTGTCACACACACACACACACACACACACACACACACACACACACACACAGAGTGTCACAGAACCATGGCCTTGGGCATATTCTCATTGACATCTCTTCTTTTACACCATGTTTGAAATTCCTGTTCATTTTAATAAAACCAAGTACTTAAAGTGATCATATTTTTCTCCCAGCCACAGAGTCATAGAATCAGAATTGTCTGGGTTAGAAAGGGACTTTAAAAATCTTCCCGTTCCAACCCCTGCTATGGGGAGGGACAACTTCCACTAGACCAGGTTTTTCAGAACCCTGTCCAGACTGGCCTTGAACACTTTCAGGGATTTCCACTTCTTCTGATCATTGTTAAATCAGTTCTGCTTCTCAAACTGGTAACCAAAAATCTTCTCTCACCCAGCTCCCACACTGAGTTACTCTCCAATGTTCTTTCCCTCCCAGCAGCATGTAGATCTAAGGCATGTTCTTGACTTTGATTGCTAAAAGTGGTCTCCTCCTCCAATCGATTTCTAAGGGGTTTTTACACTCACATTTCGTTTTCACTGACTTACAGGCCTTTCTCTTTTGATCCAAAACTGAACCACTGAAATTCACATTATTGATCGTGTCCATTTTCCATTCCTTACAGTTTTATTTTGATATGACTTTGTAGGGTTTTCTTCATTCAGCCTTTTCCCCCTGCTTTTAACAAATATATTTGAAGTGAAGGTGGATTTTTTAAAATATTTTTTTCTTTCTAATGAATTTTTGGTATGCAGTCTTCACAGATAGCTTTTACTGTATGTAATTTCTCAGCTATCACTAAACAACTTCAAAATAAAACTCAGTGCCTTGAAGGATATCAGTCATTTTAAGACAAGACAAAAAGTGGAAAGGAGTACATGGAAATTTTTCTGCCTTGTACTTCCATTTCAAGTTTTCTGTTGTAGTCTCACTAAAGCTCTGAATTCACTTATATTTCAAAGAAGTCACTATTTGCTACCCACTGAATGACTCCACTGAAAGAATAAATATTTCTCAGATTTTAATGAAATTAATGTGACTGAAGTGAATTTGAATTATCAAAATCAATTCTTAAATGTATGAAGTCAAGAAAAGTTTGTTTGCAAGAAAGAGGTGCTGAAAATTTTGGAATCATCATTTTCTTAAGAGTATCTTCATTTTTACTAACATTTCTGGATTTATTTTGGGAAGGAGACAGCTAGTTATTTTTAGGAGGTCAGAAATCTACTTATAATTATTACCAGTAAAGCAATGCTTTTAAGCATATAAATAAAGCAAATCATGCCTTACCAGACAGATGTACTTAAAATATATTAGACCAAATGTTGTCTTTTTAATTAGGAGAAAGGGATAATGTGGCATCAGAAAGCTGCATTTTAGTCACTAAATCTGAAGCTTACATGTTTAAAAGCTATCGTTTTTTTCTGATGCTAAAGAACCATAGAATCATTAATGCTGGAAAAGACCTCCAAGATCATTGGATCCAACCATGAGCCAGCACTGCCAAGCCCAACACTAAACCCCATCCCCAAGTGCCACATCGACACATTTTAACACAGTGTCTAAGGAATGTCTAAGTTCATCCATCCAGCTTTGCAGTGCACACCTCTGTTTAATTAGCGTTTCCAAAGAGGTCTCTGCTAAAGGTTTTCCTCTGAATTCCATGGGATTGGCAACCTCTTGGATGTTGGAAGCTGCATGGGACGAGGAGCCCGGATCCCAGCGGGGAGAGAAAGAGAAACAGTCCAAAACCAATATGGTTGATAAATGAACTCTGTTTATTAGCAGTCCAAAGGCACTTCTATAGTATACCAGCTTGTTAGCTCCTAAGTGGCTTAAAGCTTATCAAGATACATTTCTATTTCTACATAATTGGACCTACATTGGCAAGTCTCCACAGTCTTGTTATGATCAAAAGAATTTTGTGCTCAACTCCCCTGATTCACTCCCGGATAGCACAGCTGCAAGTTCTTCACTCCCTGTATTTTCTCAGGCTGATTGTTTTCCTTCACACAGGGACTTTCCCATGGAAAGTGTCACTCACACACACACAAGCCTAAAAACTTCCAGCCCTATTGCTTGCACAGTTCTATTATTGATCCCAATAATTATATCTCCCAACACTTGGACTGTGACCTTGCAGTTAAAGTTTGACTTCCTGAAGACATTGACTTTCCATCAAGACATTGATGCAGGTGCAAAGTCATCATCAGTGACACACATGCAACCTTTAATTGAATCAAAGAGAAGCTGTGTCTTAGGCCCCTAAGTGCCTCACTTGGAGTCCCATAAGCTTTGGGGTAGAACAAAACTGCAGAATAAAAAGGTGGCCTAAGTTAGAACAGGGAATGTGGGTTTCTTCAGGGATCTTGGCATGGAGCAGGGTGTGGAGAGACCTGGGTATTTCCAAGCCCTCTTTAAGAAATTACCTCTATTTTAATCTTGTTTAGTATTGGCTCTTTTTTAATTTGATGGAAACATTTTGTAAATTCTCATCCATCCTCACAGATGAAATAGAAACAGGAGAAAGAGAGGTACGAAAACCTTTTTTTCAACATCTTCAAAATAAAACACATTTTGCTAACTGAAAATAATATTTTAGCAATTGCTTTAAATATTTATAAGAAATAATGGCAAAATATATAAGTAGGAGATTAACATTTCACTTTGGAAAAATGAGCTTTCTTTCTTCATGATAAAAGGAATTAATTTATTTAACAAATATTTAAAGATGTTAATATCTGACATTTTCAAGAATTAATGGTTCTGCTTGTAATAAAAGGAATACATTGTGGTTTTCCTAATTTATTGTTATTATTTTCCTGGAAAATTATTGATTCAGAAAAATATTGTACATATTGGCCCCACAATTAGAAGGGAAGATTTAATTTGTGACACATGGCAGACAGATGAGTCATGGGTCAAGCACAATTTTCAAGAATTTTGAGTGCTGACATTTACGTCACAGACATATCCTGCTGAGGCATCCATCCTAGGCCAACTAGTTAATTAACAGAAATAGGTAATTTAGGACATTATGTTGTTTCACCAAGAACTGACTCCATCTTTCAGATAAAATTAGTGGCACTGTAATAGTATTTGCCAGGGACATTTCACAAAATGAAACCTGCCTTCTTCTGTTGAAACTCTTCAGTATTCCACAGGCCAAAGTGCTTTGGGTGGAATAGTTCAGTAAGTTCTATGAAGGGAGAAAACTGTAGCAAAACAGTGGCCCACAAAAATTTGTTCATGGGGAAAAGGCTGATAAGAAAGTCACCAGATGTTTGGGCTCCACATGGATGTGTATTTCTAGTTAGAAACAAAGGAAAATCATATGTTGATAGATAGCAGTCCTTTAATTTTCTTTATATTTTTCTGTCTTATTGTCTTTTCTGGCTCCCTGTTGCAGCAGGACCAATTCTTTGCCCTGTAGCCAGTAACAAAATTCTGTCAAGTCCCTCCCCTTCACTGGCTGCTGCTCCTTTGGTGGGTTTATGAATAACACACACAGTCAATTTTGCAGAGGACTGTGCTGAGCTCTGCTCCATTTTTCTAACCAGAAAAATTGGCACACATTCTGTTAGATGTAAAATGTAAAAAGAACACCTGATTCTTAAGGATATGAAATAACTTTTCTTTAGCCTTCAGGATCCCGATTAATTCTTTGTGATACATATAAAGTTCACACATGTCCTTGAGGTGATATAAAAGTAGCCTAACTCTGATATTATATTCTATATAATTTGAGAAACAGAAGGTGACAATATAAAGGATAAAAAGGCTACTAAAATCATGTAAGAGACCTGCAAATAGGAATGTACAAGAAACCAGCATTGCGATTTTCAAACTACTAAAAGCTTCACTTTATGACATCCATTATTATTTTTTATATCATTTTCTTGTGGAAATAAAAAATATTCCTCAAAACCAGGCAGAACACTGAAAAATAACTTTGCAGAATGCTGTGATCCAGACTGTGTTGCTCCTTGGAGGATAAAGTCTCTTCTCTTTTCTTCTCCTCAAACCTACTCTACACTGACATTGTTTTCTTTCTGTCACCTCTATAAAAAGGAGGAGACACAGTGTGCATCCTGTGTTAAAAAGCAGGAGAGCCTTACAGGTTGGTGGTGTGGCTCACAGAAGAAGAAAAGGTTTTTTACTTTATCCAGCATCTCTAAATCTGGCTAATGCTTTTTAAGGAGTAGGACCATACATTGGCGTGGTCATGGATACACTGCAGGTGAGATTCCTCAGTGCCACACCTGTATGCCTCAAACACCACAGATTGCATTTCCCCCATGTACTTGGAACAGAATTATGTGTTAGCATCAGAAAGTAAACTGTGCTGAAGGTAACCATGGTGACACTAACACAGATGCACTGTGGATGGTGCATGCTACAACATGGAAATCTAAAAGGAAAGAGGTGAATGCTCTGAATTTCCTCTTGGCCCGAGCAGCTTCAAGCAAGGAGACCTGGACCCAGGGAACCAAATTTGGACAGATGTTGCCTCATCCTTCTGAAGACCACTGGAGCAACAACTCTCCTTCCCCCTTTCAGTTTTCCCTGATGACGTATGATACAAGCAGCTGGAATTTGACAGTCATGAGTTTTAATTATCATACACAGGCATCCACACAGTCTTTGCTTTAAGTAAAGCTCTGTATTTAAGTTTCCCTGTTCACTGAGCCATGTTGTTTGATTCAGAATTGGGTATGGGAAAAATAAAGGCCATATGAATAATCAGGGACTTTGTTGTTGAGAAGTCCAGTGCCAAAACACAATATGGCTCAGTAGAAGGAAAAGATCATATGTATAAAGGTTACAGTGTGAAAGATGTAAGAAATACATGGTATTCCTGCAACAAATACATAACCTCTTAAAAGAACAGAGAGTGAATTCCGGACCTACTGTAGATAATGCCTTGCTAATAGCAAACCTGTCTATCCAACCTCACGTGAGGCTGCCATATGTCCAGCAAAATCTGTACATGCCATATTTTTCTCTCTAAATCTGTAAGTGTTTTGGCTAGTTTTCTGGGATTTCCAGGCATC
Source organism: Aphelocoma coerulescens (assembly GCF_041296385.1). Lineage (NCBI taxonomy): Eukaryota > Metazoa > Chordata > Aves > Passeriformes > Corvidae > Aphelocoma > Aphelocoma coerulescens. The sequence continues at coordinate 74,957,722 of NC_091017.1, forward strand.
TGGCAGCTCATATGGGCAAGCAGGCCCAGCTGAGCTGCTGATCTCAAGGCTCTGGACATGTATACATCAATCCCAAAGCACATGTCTAGTAAAACCCTGATGGAAATATGACAGGTCTAGACTATGTGGGTGTCTTATTCTGTGAGCTGTCTCGGCTAAGAAAACAGGTGGTAGCTGAAGTAAAAGCAAAACATGGCCTTCATGAAAGACAATTCAGGAATATGCCACTGGTGGGGTTTGCCAATGTAAGCACTGTGGAGAACAAGGGTAGGTGGAAAGAGTTAATGCACCTGAGCTGTGCAGGTCCCAGGCAGCCCAGGGAGCTGCCACAAGAAGAAGAATCAAAGACACAGAGTGCATTCAGCCAGAGAAATCAGAGTCTACTGCTGAGAAGATAACTGCTGTTACACAGCCCTGTGTTCTCAGGGGTGGGATAACATGTGAGAGGAAGGATGGGCAAATTCTGCCTGTGGACCACATGCAGCTTGAGGGCAGTTCAAGTACATCTTCCATGTTCCAGCTATGAATTGATCTCTGCAGGATGCAACTGGCACAAGGGGAGACACTACCAAATAATGCAGATACCTAGATGAAGCAAAACCACAGGAACTATTGAGGCTCACAGAGCTGAATTACATTTCGATTTCACAGCATATTCAGGTCATCCTGGTGGGAATTCTGAAAAGGTTTTCTTGCCCCCCACCTTTTAACTGGTTTGTGTGATGCCCTTCCCTTTACCTTTCCAAGAGGTGTTTTGTACATTGTGGCAGAGATTTTGGGTTGCAGCTGATGGAGCCAGGAATGTTGGACACTGCAATGGCAGAAGACACTCCCTTGCTGAACTCAAAAGCAAATCAAATGCAAAAAAAGCAGCACAGAAGCCCTGTGAGTTGCTCTTAAATGACTTCAAGGCTTAAGGAGTTTAGCATGAGTAACACAACCTCCTTTTAAGGCAGTAATGTGGAATAATAAAAACAGTAGTGCTTAAGGCTATGTAACAGTCTGTACACAAGAGAATTATCCAGATAATTCAAAATTGACACTGAGGCGTAAGCAGGCTGCAGACCAAAGGCAGAAGATGGGGAGATATTTGCTTACAGCACAATGCCATCAGTGACAGCATCAGTAAAGTGAAAGTGAGTTATGTGGTTACTGCTTTAGAAAAAAAGGCATTAAGCTGCACTCTATAAAGGGAAAACAGTAAAGCTGTTAAAAGCACTGGTCTTCCAAGAAAATAAGAAGTTGACAAAAAGGAAGGCAAAGAATTTATTATAATAAAAATTCCAAAATAATGAGACTTTTCACACAGCACTCCATTATAAAAGTGTTTGTCACACAGTCCATGGCGTCCTGAAATCATAAGTAAAAAGGAGGAATAACACAGGTTTGAGGCAATAAAGGGAGAGAAGAAACAGTGATTTAAGTGAATTGCAGGCAATTGAGGGCTGACGCAATAAATTATATTAAATCTGATTATGAAAACACACGTGCTAAAGCCAGAGATGAAGAATATTGTAGCTGGAATCCCAGAGGCTTTTCATAGCCCCCACAGAGGAAAGAGACAAAAGACAGCTGAATTTGAAAAGGCAGCTGCAATCTCTAGCAGACAGCATCACTTCACCTGCACCACAGATGCTTTAAGATGGAAACTCCTGGTGGGACAGCTCTGACGTTCCTAATGCTGCTACTAAGTGGAGAAGCAATGACATTATGAGATTGGTGTGAGGAAATGAAAACAAGCACAAGCAAAGATGGAAAAGCATTTCAGCCCTGCTTCCGAGCCTTTCCCCAGAGGTTTGCTGCGTTAGCTACTCTGAAAAGAGCACGCCGGTTTAGGAAGCCACTAAAGCAGTAATAGAAATAATAATAACAGCAGTAACAGCCTGCTTTATGTACTCTCTGTGCAGACCTTCACTCCTGACAAACCAAGGCAACACCGGAATGAGATTTTGAAATATGCTGCCAAGGCTACGAAGGAAAAACAAGCTGAAGATACCAGCACAGTGAATGTGGAAGGAGTTTTGGGACCTTAGGGGAATCAAAGTAATAGAAAAAAAAATAGTATTAAAGGAATTGCACATTGTTTATGGGGGGGGCAAAAGGAAACCAATCACACAAGGATTTGGAAATACTATTACAGTGGAGACTGCAAGGCAACTAAGTCTGATAGAGCATTTCATTATGATTTTAGTATTAAATATCCCATCTAGCTGTGAGATAGTTGTCAACCAAGAGCAGTTTATTGGTAAAAGTGAATCAACTCAGCCACTCTTGTTTGTGAGGAATATGCCCATTTGAGTTCCAGGAGGTCACCCAGCTGGGCTGTGCATTGCAGCAGTGAGGGATGGGATGGGCTTGGCTGGATGCAGGCTGAGCTTAAGGATGCTGTGGGTCAGAAATACCCACTTAATCACTGTGTTTTAGTGTAACTCACCCTGCACTGCAATTTCCCAGCCTGTGGGCAAAGCAGGGAGCAGACCTCTTTGTGGACTCATTTCACCCCTCCTCCTTCACAGAATCTAAGGACAAGCCTCTTTCTCTCTCCCCTTTTTTCCTTTCTCTACCCCGCTTCACTTTTAAAATACCATTTTTAATAATGTTCTTTGGTTAGGAATTTCCTTTTCCACAAAATGCTTCAATATTTTAGAGGGGGTTAAATAGCTCCACATCACTGCAGATCTGGACTTGCATTTTCATGATGCTCCATATTTTGAATTTCAGTTACAGATGTCATGGCTTTATTTTATTGCAAGCTTTATTATTTATTCCACTGGCTATTTTTCAGAGAAGGGCAGTGAATATCCCTCTAGGTTTTTGGTCACTCAAAAGCAACTTAAGGGTCTTCCAAGATCTGAGATTAGAGATACAACTATCAGTACTGAAAGTACTGACTCCTCACTTGAACCAATGAACTTTCAGCCAAAAATATTCTTTGAGTGACCAGGCCATGAGGTAACTGAATTTGCATACCCTTCATGCAAAAGGTCTTATTTACTTAAAAATCAGTCCTTATCTTCAGTGCTGCCAGGAGTCAGTCTCCATAGACCCACTGACTTTTCTAAGAGCTGCAACAAAGTCATTAAAATAGCTGAAATTTATTTAGAAAATTAAGAACTTTGAACACATTGGTGTGTATTTACACATGTGGGTCCTTGCTGTTGTAGAAGTAGACAGATACTGATACAGATAGAAGTTTTTCCATGTACTTAAGAGCCAAGTTCCCAGTCCAACCAAACATCCCTGTGGTTGCAAGCACACAGGACTGACCTATTTTGTTGTAGTTGAGAAGGCAGCACATCCCACTAATGAACAAACTGCTGGGATTCTGTCTCCTTGTGGTTTGTGAAAAGGACTTTCAAACACTATTTTCTTCTTTGATCTCTTGTTCCTTTCCAACACCACCTCTGCCATATGTTTTTATTTTCCTTTTTCATTATTTTCTCCTTTTTCATTGTCTTACTTCCCTGTTTTCCCCGTATGTTCTCCAGGTCCTTGTTATCTTTTTTTCTTTTTTTCTTACCTTTTTTTTTTTTTTTTTAATACGCCATGGGCAGTCATTTTGCATGCACGCTTCCCAGTGAAAATGCACTAATTAGGAGTGAAAATATAGCAAGAACAGTTTGACAAAAATGGTGATGGATAAATACCTTTCTTGACATACATTCTCAGCTTACTTTAACTGAATCAAAGGTTGGATTTAGACTATTTCCAAGAAAAGCTTTCCATATCTCTGGGTTTCCTCACTCGGCCTCATCAGGTCACTGTAACAGCACTCTAAAAAGTAGAAATAAAGGGAAACTCTTTCAGAATATTTTAACAGATGTACCTTGGCTTCCTTTCAGGAACACAAATATGACTGCAGTAAATCCTTATCAAATTTGCATCCGTTTACATCTTTCTGAACAGGATAGGGTTTTCTAGAGTTGTTTTTTCTAATGAGGCACATAATTATGATCTGTACCATCTTCCTGGAATCTGAGGCACTGAGAGGGCAGCAGGACTGAAATGCCAAAACAGCTGTGTTGATTAGGGAAGCCTAAACTGCAGAGCTTGCCTGCCCCAAACCCTCTATGGGGCTCATCTCTCCGTGGGCAGGTACCCAGTTTTATTTAATTATTTAATTGTTTGTTATTTACTTAATTTTTTGATGCTCTTTATTTAAGTGAAAGAACATAAAGACCAGTGCACAGAACTCAGATCTTTAGTATCTGATTCAACGTCAGCAGTGTCACTTGTCTCTTCCCTCATGAGAGAAGGATAAAGGAAAAATACTCTTGGATGAGTACCTTAGTTTAGGTGCAATGAGTCTGGATCTTGCTGTTCCCATCGTTTGATTTCCCCACAGAGTTTCCTGATATTCTCTTCAACCTCAATGTTCAGCTTTTCATGCCTTTCTAGCATTTGTGAAGAAACTCAGAAAACTTTAAGTTTCATTGTGAGCAATCTGATTAATAATGGAAACAGAAGATGTTCAGAACAGAAATTTCATTTAAAATAGCTTCATTTTTGCATAGTATTTTCCAAGAGATACTTTAATAAAATCTGGACTAGAATGGAATAAACAGTAATATAAAGCTGCTTGAAAGCATGGCAAATCCTTCTGAATTGTTAGATAAAGGCAGGAGTTTTATGAGTGATTTGCAGCAAATAATTTTATTTTATGAATTTTGCTGTCTTTCCTGTTGTTGTTCTGTGTACATTTATTCATTATGTGAAATTATTCACAAATTACTTTAGTGAATAATTCTTAGTTTGCAGATGCCTTCCAAGTAGTTCATAGCAGATATTTGTCATTTTTTCTCTTTTTTTTGATGAGGTTTTTAAGCATGGAGCATTGTTTCTATTACTTAGCAGTTCAATTTATATAGCAAAGAAACCCAGCAGGAATTGCAGATTTTCCATTATGCTATCTGAAATCCATTTTAGTGAATTCAGTGAATATTGAAGCTTGACTGTTTTGATGGGTAGAATTCTCATCAGTAATAACTGAGCTCATACATCTCTGCAGGAAAAGAAAATATGGGACAATAACATGCTCTGATAGACTCTGAGTCTGGGGCAGGTGGGTGACTCTTGAGTTCTCTCCTAAACTAAATTATTTTACGATTCTTGCAATGAATGCTTTCAAACCCAAATGAGCCCATTCATATTCCCTATTATTCTTTACTGAAATGAGAGGTGGCTTCATCTCTGCACCTCCAGACATCAAAGAATTAGGGATTGTGTCTAAATTTATCATCTATTTTCTGTCTAGAATAGAGATTTATTTTCTTCACCTGCCTCAGACCTGTTGTGAAAGTGTGTAGAATTTACACTTTTGGGGTACCTGCAATACTGACTGACAAGGGAACATATCTATTTTCTGCCTTTCAGCTACTGGACAGCCACAGCCTCTCTGTACAACCTTTTCCAGGGCCTTGCCACCCTCATAGAAAATAATTTCTTCCTAATATTCGATCTAAACTTACCCTATTTCAGTTTAAAGCCATTCCTGTTATGGCTGCACTTATCCAAGAAAGATCAAACAGGAACAAGAGGAGAGATTAGGATAAGGAGGGAGATGTAGAATTAATTTCCAAAAGTTATTACAAATCTGGCTGGCCTGACAGAAAAGAATTTAAGAAATGAGAGATACATGCATGGAAGAGGGGGATAAAATCAAGGAGTGTGAAAACTGCTTAAATGAAAGGACAATGTTAGAAGATGGACTAGTGGGGGTTAAATGAATGTATAATCCACATACAAATATAAAAGGATGGAAAATAGAAACATTTTGTAGTAAGTGGAGAAAGGAGTTTGAATTTGGACTTGGAGTTGTAAAAAGTCTGATGAGTTTCATGAAAGGGATTGTATCATTTGATGGTATAACTATTACCTTTCAGTCTTGTATTTGCCTCAGGCCTGGGGGGCTTTTTTGTTGGTTTTGTAGGGTTTTTTGTTTGCTGGGTTTCTTTATTTGTTTTATTTTAAAGGACAGATTGAGAGTCAAAAAAGTGAGGTCATACTTCTCTCTGGAAGTCAAGTGTGGAATTGAGGACTGCAAACTGAGCAGTAATTATTCACTCAGGAAAGTGTGCTCTACTCCAGATTTCTCCTGTTCCTCACTAAATTTCATACTCACAAGCTTTCACCAGAACATTTCACCCACGGAACAGCTGCTCAATTGTTCGAGGAAAAATGCAGTCGAGGAACTCTGAAAGACCAGTTTCATCCTCGTGAATACTGTGTATGTTCAGGAATCACCAGCACTCAGGGGAATACCAACTTTCTATAGCAGGGAAAGGGACATCTTCCTGTTTTCATACCTCCAAGGGTTATTTAAAGTACTCCACACATCTGAGGCCTATGTCTTGTGAACAGAATTCCTTTTCCAACACTCCTGTTCAGGGAAAGGTACCTCATGCAGGCAAAAAAATTTCCTTGCTTATTCTTTCATAATTCTTCTTCAACTATTAACAGTTGCTGATGATAGCTTAATTTAATCTTCTCCAGTCAACAAGTATTCCATCTGTTTTGCTGCTCATTACTTTTTCACTGTAAAGGAGAACAACTCAAGCATAGCATGGACCTGAAGTTCCCTCAGCTGTGTCTCAGAGTGCAGGTTTTGCTCGATTTTCACTTTGTGTGGATGGAGGAAGGAGATTTTCTCCTCCCATCAGTTTTCACTGAGGGAAGCAGGACTTCATTTCCTGGGGATGTAAACCCATCAGGTAACCCAGGTTATCATTCTGTTTTTATTTCAGCCACATTTCCTATTCCCAGATTTCTATTCCAGCATCCTGCTAACATGAGGACAGAGATTTCGATCAGATTTCAGTGTTCATTTCTTGGTTTCCTGCCATTCCTGTCTGTTCAGGGTGGCCATGCAGGCTAATTTGTTCCAACAGCTGATTTTCCAGCAGTGTGTGTCCCCCCATAATTCCCCAGGGAAGACAACTTACTGACTACACCCATTCTTCAGACCATTGCCTGGGAAAGAAAGTCATGGCAGTGTGGTTTAGCAGTCAGGGGACAAGACTCCACACACTGGATTAAGTTTCATCAGGGTATTATTGATACAGAATAATGGTTCAGTGTAGAGAGAATGAAAGAGTGTGAATTGTGTGTCAGAGGCACAGCAGCTTCACAGGTTACTCCTAAGGATATTCCTGAGCCATTTATATGTTTTTCCCTGCTCTGCTTAAACCCTGATCTGGTTGTAAAAGGAAGTCCTTTGGGGCATAACAAAAATAAACTGGTAAACGTGGTGATGAAGAACTGAGTGACAAGCACGCAATCACTGCTCCCAACTTTGCTCTGCTGTCAGAGCAATTTCTTATGATCTTTCTGTCCATGAGCTTCATTCCAGCCTTCCCAGCAGCCATCCAGGCACTTAATGCAGGTCTTCAAGCTGCACTGCACTTGGACACAATGTGTGTTGCTAATAATATAAAGTGACAAGACAGCTTAAGAGCTTTTGTTTAAAAAACTTATTAGCTGAATTTAATAAATTGAAAAGGAGCCTTTTTAACCGCCCAAGGAATGTCCAAACCTCATTTACTTTCTGTGGACTCTAAGTGGAAATTTTAATTAGATATCAGATATGTCATATGCTGTTTAGGTGATGTGAGGTTTTTTATATTTTATTTATTTATTTTAAAAATTCAGCCCCTGGGCAGCTATCAGTTATTAGGTATTTCAGTTCAGTGGTTGTTTTTTTTTTTTCTTTTTTACTCTCCTGTGATATGCAGTGGAGACAAATTTTGCCTGTATATTCAAAATAACTTAGAAACATTCTTTTTGTGTAAATGATGTCACAGCATGTACAGTGAGGCTGTACTTCTGCAGATCAGGTTTCTGCTGTGTGGAACTATCACCAAAAAAGAAATTATCCTTCTTTTATTTCACCACAGAACAAAAGCTCAGCCATTTCCCCAAAATGCAAGATTTCTTTTGGCTTTTTCCATAGTTAATTTATGCTCTTCACACAGGGTGCAGCTCTAATTCTATGTAAAGCTGTGCTAAGGCAGAAATGCAGAAAGGCAGAAAGGCTGAAAAAAGTTGAAGATGTGTTGGGAAATAGAATTATTGGGATCAATAAAAGAACTGTAGCAAGAGCCTGCAAGCAAAAGGCCTGTGTGTGAGAAAAAACTCTCCATGAGAAAATTCTTGTGTGAGAAAAGGCCTGGGGAACAAAGAGGGAGGTGGAAGACTTGCAGCTGTTCAGATAAGACCGGGAGAGAAGGGAGGTAAACTCTGAATTCTTTTAATCATAACATAACTGTAGAAGCTTGCCAATGTAAGTCCAGTTAGGTAGAAGCAGAAATGTGCTTTGATAAGCTTTAAGCCACTTAGGAGTTAACAAGCTGGTATACTATATAAGTGCCTCTGGATTGCTAATAAACAGAGTTTTGCTCTTATCAACCACATTGGCTGGTCTGCAACTTGCTTCACCTGCCGGAGCGGGCCCTTTCTCCTTTTTACAATTCCAATGAAGATATTGTGTAAACTTTTCATTGATAACTTTGCCTTATCAAACTTGGGACCTTGTGGGCAGGAGAGGAGTCAGGCAACCTCAGCACTACCAGAAGCAGGGCTATGAGAGGGCAAGGAGAGGGTTGCATGGCAAGACTTCTCCAGCTGGAAACATCTGATTTGATATAATAACAAGGACAAATGATAAGAGCCCTCACTTAGTGTTGGCTGAGACATAACAATAGAAATATCTATGGAGCTACATGCAGCTCAAGATGCAGAATGTCTGTGTATCTGATTATTTCCTGATTGCTTTTCTAGCACAAATGGAGGCTCATTTCCCACAGAAGTTCTTCCTTAAAATTCCATCCTTCAATGATAAATATTTGAAGACATCAACAAAAACTTTTTTGGTGACCCTTTTCACCTGATCTTAGTTTCCTGTCTCAATTTTTTGCTTTGACATTGCTATCTCCCTTTCTCTCTATCGGGAATTTTCACTTTCTTTTTCACCAGCAGTCACCTAAAGACCACCAAATTATTTATTCAGTTGGGCAAGATTCTTAATGTACCCAAGCAGGGTCACACCAATATAACTTCAGTACTGATTGGGCAGAATATGCAAAGCAAGTAAACCTTCATTATCAACTCTTTCACAAACTTGTTCTCTGAAAGCTGTGACATTTTAATTGGTTCATGTTTAAGTTAAGAAATGAAAATATATTTTCATCTCTGTGTGTCAAAGAGGGAGATGCTGTCCTCATCTCTGAATACACAGGGAATGATGTGAAGAACCCAGTAATTTCATAATCCAATTGTTCCTGCCAATTTAGAATCCTTCCCTGGGTTTCTGTTCTGCTGTGTCGACTTCTTTACTTTACAAAAATATCACAGATAAGGTTTACAGGCAGTGTGAGGGTTTAAAAGGGAAAGCTAAAATGAGATTTGTAGAGAGTTTCCTCAACTGAGCTGCTAGAATACAAATAAATATTCACTGACTGTTACAGAGGTTTCTTGAAACAAGAACATTTTGTAATCTCTGTTTCCATCTTTTCTGCAAAATTATTAAAATATATAGCTACATTTTGCTGCCAGTCAGACCCTGATGCTCTTAGCAAGAAAATCCTTTGCTTGACATACCTAGTAGTATACAGACTGTTTAATATGTATATAACTGGTGTGTTGCTTGTTTAACTGGTTTCAATTTACATTTTGATATCAAGAACCAATTTTTTGCCACCATCCTAGACAAGAGCTGGAAAAGTCTGTACTGAGATTTCCCCTACTGAGGTAGGAGTCTAGCTCCTGCTGCCCTTGCATATAAGGACTCCTAAAAGAGGTCAGTGCAGACTTGCATCCAAACATCTCCAAAAGCCTGTTTTTGAACCAGGCTCACTTGCTTTTTTCAGGATGGAAGTGTGAAATAGGAGGGGAAATCCCAGGTATAAAACACCTGCCAAGTTTGGCTATGGGTGGGACTGTGACAGATTCAACCTCTTGCAAGTTTTATACATATCCCTTTGAAATCTCCGTGATCATAGCTGTAAAGTCCGCTAAAATGCCAAAAAACAGGTAGAAATGGTCAAGTAATCAGTAATACATATTTAATTCATAAAGGAATTTGTTAAATAAAAGCTAGAACACTGAATCTGTACCTGTCTCTAACAAACTGCATTTTCCCCTTAGAAATTCTAGCAGAGCTTTGGATACATGGTCTCATACTTGCCTTGTGTGCCATTTAATATAATTAAGGAACTGTTTTTGTTTATATGAGCTCTTTAGCTAATGTAAGAATCCTGAAAAATAAAAGTAACTGAGCTTTTCTTCTCAAGGCCCAGTAATAATGACGAGAGATGCCCATGACTATTTAGGAGTATCCTGCCAGGACAGCACTTATAAAAATAACATTTTAATGTGCTGTTTCTCCCCATTAGACTTCTAGAATGAAAATAAAACTCCTTCTTTCTTTCCTTTTTTATTAAAAAAAAAAAAAGACACTTTTCTTCCAAGGCAGAGATATTTATCTCCAAGTAGACAAAAAAAACCTGAAACCAGATGAAAAATAGAAACTTTTTCACCAATTTCCTCCCTGGCTGTTCTTTCAGTGTTACTTCCTAAGTCTCAGAGGTTACAGGCTCATAATGAAAATGCACAGTGGGTTTCACACTGTATCTGTCTTGCATTGATTTTCTGCCCTCTCCTCCTCAATATGGGAAAAAAAGCACCAAAAATGAGACCTTCACAGCACTGCTGCCTTCACACAATTGACCATCATCATGGTTACAGTGACCATGTAAAGAATAAACAGTATTTCAAACAGGCAAGGTATAAAGGGAGATGCAGTTTTAAAATAAATACCACTATAAGGAGACTAAAAAAAAGGGTTTAGGCCTGTGTTTGGTTCATATCTGCAGATCATAAATAAGAAATATTTGTACTTTTGGAGATATTTTAGGCTGTAGAAAGTGCTGAGTGCTCTAGCAACATGTAGCAAATTGCACAGGACTGCAAAGCCCTCAGCAGATGTTTTAGGTTTACCAATATTTGCAGGATTCAGGGTGCAGAATGAATAAGAAAAAAAAAAAAAATCTTTTCCCACTGTGCTAAAAGGCATATGAATAAACCATAGAGACCATAATAGTAAAAGGCACCTTTTTGTATTTCTATTTTACAAAAAACCATACATATGTAAATAAATATACACACATATACACTAACTTTTAAAATTAAAATAAATGTATTTACAGGGAAGAGGGATAGCTAAGACAGAAAAAACCCCCTGCAGCAGTACAATTTTTAATTATAATTTCAATTAATATCTTTCAATTCAGCATCACTATGATGCTTTTGTCCTCTTCATTTCAATGAAAGCGAAAGGTAATTGAAAGATTCCAACCAATGCTTTCAGCCTTTGAGGGAAAAAGTATTCAAGGCCTTTGTAAAGTAAAACTGAGGTAAATAGAAATTAGGCTGAAATTAACAGTGACACTTGTTCTACTGAAGGGAGTATCATGAATGCCACAAGAAATTGTATATTAGGAGTCTGATTGCAATGTGAGATGGTCAGAGACAGTCAATGTGCCATAAAAATGCAGGTATATCCTTTACTAAGACTTTACTCATTGAGACAACACAGGTCTGATCGTGGTTGATAAAAATTCGTAGGTATTTAAAGGGAAGTGACCCCGAACACATAAAAATACATTTATAAATTGAAATAATTGTCTGAGCTCTAGAAAAGAAAGCAAATGACTTGATTTTATATTGAAATTGTGAAAAGAAAATCTCTTGGACTTAGATGTGATGTGGTTTAAGCCCAGTAGACAAACAAGCACCACACCTAGGTTCAAACAAGCATTCAAACAAGCACCTAGGTAGGTAAGAAGGAAGGTAGGGACCTAGGTAGATAGATAGATAGATAGATAGATAGATAGATAGATAGATGGATAGATAAATAGATAGAGAGATAGATTGATGATAGATAGATAGATAGATAGATAGATAGATAGATAGATAAACTTCAACTGGGAATCCACACTGGATAACTCACATCTAAGTTTTAGCATCACTGTTTTCTCTCTGTGTACTCAGAGGTTACACCATAATCTCCAAAAGGCTCCAGACAAAGATGTGCCAAAATCTTCTCAGTGGCCATGGCTTGAAACTACAGCAAATACATTTGTAAATTTTAGTGATTATATTTTAATGTAGACATTGCATTTAGGTAATGTCTTGGGGTGACTTTGTGATGTTTATCCCCTATCACTGCCCAATGCCCAGAAAATAATTTTGTGCCTTTCAGTGCCTTTAAACTGAGCCTGAGAGGGGGGAGAGACAAAACCGAGGGAACTTTCTAAGCAGTTTGTTTTCATGTTTTCAGGGACACAGAGATAGTGACTGCTCTGTGTTCAGCTGCGGCAGCAGAGCGAGAGTGGGGAAAGCACCCTGCTTGCTTTCAGCCAGTTTTTCAGCTCCTTTTCCTTTCTCCAGAGAGAGACAGAGAGTTGAACTTTTGTTTTCCTGAGACTTTGTTTTTTCCCTTTTTTTTTACTCTGCTGGATGGTTTCAACATCAGAATACATCAGGAGGAATTTCCACCAAGACCTTGGTCCTGGAGGTGGGCCCAGCACCCCGTCCCAGCTCCAAGGAGGGGGAGAGAGAGATCTACAGAAGGACTCCGAAATTTTCCCAGGTTTCTCTCAGCAGAGCAAGAGGTTTTATTATTTAGCATCATTATCCTTTCCCTGTGTGTTTGTTAAATAAATAGTTTTTACCTCCTTCACTTGCCTTCGAGGAAAATTCATTTTTCCGTGGTGGGGGAAGGATGGTTGTATCCTGCCTTCCCTCAGAGGATATATTTCTAAATTTGGCCAAACTGGAACATATGCCTAAGCCTGAAAAGTAGCCCTAAAGTTACTTTAGTCAAGCAATTAAGTAACATTTTACGTCCCCTTCTCCACCTCTCTGGCACTGCTCACCCATTCTGACTGCAGTGTTTAGTTGTAATGTGGTTTTGGGTTGGGGTTTTTTTCTGTCAGAGAGAAAAATCAGCAGTAGTTTCATACCTTTCATGATTTTTTCATTATTATTTGGAATAAATAATGTAAGAAAAGGTTGATACGATTTGACATGGTCATGTCACCAGTATTTCTTACACTTTCAGCAACATCTAAGACAGTGTTTCAGCGTTGGATTTTTGACATTTGTGCTTCAATAAAAGCACATCCCTTCTCTTCTGTGAACAGAATATATTAAATGCTGTGCAGAAGTGTGAGATGAGCTATCCCACTGCTGAAGAGGTCACAATTCAAGTTTGTGTTCATATGTCACATTCACTGCAGGACTCCAAACCTTCCCAAACCTGGCTGACCTTCATGAGACACATTTGGGAATGCACCATGTAACATTAACGTGGTTTAAGGTAGGATGTAACACACGAGTGCAGCAAGTAAGAGGTGGCAACAAGATTAGCCTGGCAATTCATTGCTGTCTAGATTTGCACTTCTTATGTGTATTTTCACATCTCCTTCTTAAAGTCACAGCTCTACTTAAAACCTCTGTTCTACTGTCTCAACCTCATTCAGTAATTTCAATGATTCCTCACTCCATTTGCACTTATTTGCCCATCTTTTTGCCTTTGTTCCTATGGGTAGCTCCTTGTTCAGCTTGATTCTTGTCATATATGAAATGGAGTGTTGGCCTTTGCATATTAAGTGTTTCAATTTTTAATTGTTAATTGTTTAAGTATTGTTTATTCAAATTACCCATCAACCCAGTTCAGAGTTATTAAGTTCCAAAGTTATTCCCGATTAGTTGATTAAAGTGTGTTTTACATAATTCCTCCTTAAAAATCCCTTGTTAATAAAGTTCCACAAGTTTGTTCCCCTCTTTAGTCCCTAAAAAGTGTAAAAACCCACAATGTCTTAATTCCTGTATGTATCCAAGTTAATTACCATTTTTAAGAGTTCTCTGAAATACTTATATCCCAGTTTTAGACCTTTTACCAAGTGTTCTTAACCCCTGTAAGTTTTAAGTGAGTTTTGAGCTTTGCCAAAAGCAGACCTTCGAACTGACAGAGAGCTATTTTTAGAACCTGGCCGTTGGCCTGCAACTCAGCACCGCGGCAACCTGGAATTTTAATGAGAACTTTTCCTGCCTTTGGAGCCAAGGAAATCTTTCCCCTGGACACCAGGGAGCCGTTGGCAGACAGAGATTACCTCACCTCAAGACACCACCAATCATCCAGGACCATGGGGGCTGGACAGCGGGCGGTCATGGGCGGGACCCAGACTCTATAAAACTGCTGGACACCCACTCAGGGGGCCTTTTTCACCTCAGATGAGCTGCTGGTGGAGCCTGATGCTGGGAGCACAGGCTTCTACCTCTTTCAAAAGGAAATTTAACCATTCTGACTTTGGGCTAGCTGAAGTTACGTCAGCATTGTAAGGTCTCTGCTTTGGGACTTTTGAGCCAGTTCAGCCAACAAGGTCTCTAATCACTGCAGACCTGGTTTTTTTTTTTTTTTTGGCTTTATAATTACCTGGTACTTGCAATTTTTTTGCTGATTGTTCTTTTAATAAAATTGTTCTTAACTATTTTAATTAAGAACCAAGAGTTGTCTCATTCCTCACAATTCTGCTCTTGAAGCACAATGTACATGTGAGTAGTGCCTATTTTAAGACCCCACAGCATGAATAGCATTAATATGCATTAATATGCATTATTTCTATAGTAAAAAGAAGGAACTGATTCCTGAAATATCTGTAAGGAGCCTAAAACACCTGGAATGAGCCTAAAATACATGAGCATAGCCAGACTGACTTCAGTGGTGCTCTGAGTTGCAAGAGGCCTTCAAGGTATATGAACTTTGTTGCAGAAATGCTGTGTCTGCAGGTAAATCTGGTTCACCCACAGGCTTTATACAAAAATCAAGCTGTGAAATCCCTTGCTGCGTTCTCCAGCTGGGTTGTCCCAACCTGCTGTTGAACCACTCATGAGCTGAAGGCCAACAGAAGTCAGTGTGCAGAAGGACAACCACAATACCACCCAGAAGAAAATCAATAAAAATGTGCTGCCTCTCTGCAGGGCTAGAAATACACTCTCGAATTTAATTGGATGTGTTTTGCTACAGTTTATACCCATGAAGAATTCATTAAACAGGAGCCCTTTCTGCAATTAACAGCTGTTTTCTCCATCATCTCTTCACACTAAAAAAACATGTCCTTTTGTGTCAGCTTTTTCCCCAGCTCAGATTTTCCACTGATGTCCTACAGACTCTAATTGCTCCTCCTTTCTCCAGGAGTGTCCTGAACAAAGATGAGCTCAGCTAAAACCTTGTGAATGCTGCTGAGTAAAAGGGGAAGGTATCTTCAACAGCACATCATCACTGCCTTGTTTTCCACTTGTGATCAGCCATAATCCTAACGCTGACTTTAGAATTGCTGATTGCTCCCTGATTTCTGTCTTTGGAGCTAATTACTCCTACCTACATGCAAAATCCTGCATTTGTCCCCATGAAATTAATTTAATTTCATTTTTATATGTTTGCACCTCTAAGAATTTCAATTCTAAGCCTGTCTTCCAAAATATATTTCCTGTGTCTGGCTCATTAGATTTAACAAAAACCCTGACAGAGACTGACCTAGAAGAGACCATTGCAGAACCTCCTTCAGTGTCTCTTTCCATCAGTATCTGTACCTTGGCTGCAGTTAACTCAATTTTTTTGTACCTGTTAGTTTTACCTAGACTTTGGTTGTGACAGTTCCACACGAGACCACACCAAAAGCCTTCCTAAAGCCAAGATTCGTGATATCCACTGCTCCTCTTCATCCACAAGGTCTGATAGCTCATCATAGAGGGAGTTTAGATTGGTTTGACATGATTTGTTCATGACAAATCTGTTCTGTCTGCTACTCATCTACTCATCACTCAGATAATAATCTGTGTTGCTTTAGTACTGATTTTGTCTGTGTCAAAAATAGTCTCACTTTCAATGCAAAATTTCTCCATTAACACAGTTTCCTTCATAACAGGTGAATTAAGCTAAAGTATATGAAAATATAAATACTTATATAACACTACTTTGTGGGGTGTTTTAGAAGTTGGGGGGTCTGTTTTTTTCTCTATGTCAGTACAATGAGAAGGATATGCTGGGGATTTTTTTTTAAATACACAAAGTAGAATTGAGAATTAAGTGTAATATTGAAAAAGTTGTAACTCTGCATCTCTCAGAACTGCTTCTTTAGTAAATATACATATACACATTGCTTAAAAGTTTGTGAAGCTTTTGCTTCAGAAAATATATAAAATTCATAATATTTTCTGAAGGGTCTATTACCCAGGGAAGATATTGGAAACACAAAGTACAAAATTCTTATGTAGGTAGCATAAGGGAAGATTTTCTTGCCAATATATTTCAGCCTTCTTGCAGCAGGGTGATAGGACAGCTCAGTCTCTGCAGGTCGCTCGGACCTCGGTTCCTCTGTCCAGACTGTCCAAAGATGCCAGTCAGCACCAGCTGTATGCACATACCTGTCCATGAGGCTGGATGGAGACCAACACCATTTGGGATGGGTCACTGGGCACCCATCTGTCCTCAGTGATCTGCAGTCACGGCGAGTGCTGGACCTCACCCAGCCCCAGTGAGACAAACACTCTTCTAATCAAGCCACTACTTTTTTTCCACCCATGGAAAGATTTTAAACCAGGTTTTACATCCCTTTTCACATTGCTGTCCTTAGCCTGCTGTCAGTAGCTAAAATGCGTGGTGACATTCAGCATCTCTGGCATCCAGATCTGGCAGGGAGCAGGACAGGGAGAAAAATACGTCTGGAGTGTGCAGGGTGCAATCAAAGCCCACTGCTGCTGTGGCAAGTGAGGTCAGGCTGTGACAGCTCCGCATATGGGTCCTACATCAACCATACACACTCTCCATTAAGGCTTGGAGAGCCCTGCTCTGATAAGTTTAAATCATGGCAATTTATTACCAGAGTGGTGACAGCATTTCTCTACAGCACCGTGAGGAATCTGTCCTTTGTCACACTGATGAACACCAACATATCATTTTCCCTCTTGAGTCTGTGAGCCATCAGGGAAGTCCAAAAGATGTTTGTGCCTTAGAAGCCATAAGATGCCCATGATATTTCCTCCTCTTCTCACAAATAACATAAAAATTGCTACATGTAGGCCTTTATGGCTGTAATTTGATAAAGTACAATGTACTGCCTTAACAAATAGTGATAATAGCAGATCAGGATGGGCATGAGAAAATACTTCAATGAAAAAAGTAACAATAGTGTTTTTTTCTACATCTCTTAAAGGCTCTCTCTTTTTCTGTTTAAATGTATTTTTCTATAGATACAAAATAGTTTATATTCCCTACTGTTAGTACAAAGAATAAAGTAATGCAAATACTAATGAATACTAATGAAAGGTGTGTGGAAAGTTCTGAATAGAAATTAACTTGCTTCTTATGAGGGAATAGAAAAATGTAGATGCACTATCTCATTTTAAGGTGTTAAAATCTTATCTTTTTATGGAATTTCTGGGACTGGATGCCTGTGATAGATGGGATGACTCACTCAGGAGGTCCTTTTCCAACCTGAATGATTCTGTGATTCTGGGGAAAAAAAAAATCAAGACGTTTACTTGAAAATAAATAACTAAACATGCAATTGTTTTACAGCTCTCAGTTTTGTGTGTGCTGCTGCTTGGTGTCACATCAACCTGAAGGAACTCATTTAGTAGCACTGGTTATACAGTTCCTTGGGTATGTCCTACCTCCATCACAATAAAATTTAGGAAAATCAAATCTGAAAGCATTTAATTTTGTATAATAAACTAACTTTGTTACACGAGGTGTAATTCTTTCTGGTTCCATGCAGGAAGATTTTTATCCTGCTGTTTCTTTGTTGTGTTCCATGGCTGTAGATGTGCCCAATAAGGCAGATTTCAAACAAAAACCCCAATTTCAAACAAAAACCCCCAAGTTAGCAAACACAGAGTTGACTTTCAGAGAAAGTAAAAATACTGGAATTACAAGACATAGACTGTTTCTAAGTGCCTTTATGAACCACTTTCAGCAAATACCTGATCTCACTTATGGCTGCAACTGCCCTGAAAACTGCAAAAGAGGAGAGGCACAGCTGGGGAGGCAACCTCTCCATCAGAGTTTTTTGGGTTTCCCAATTCCAACCAAGTTCCACTGCACATCCTCCTCTCACAGCATCCATCTCCTTGTCTTCTTCCATTTAATTGACTCTCTGTCTATTTTCAGACCTCATCTGAAAAACACTTTCATGCACAAACACACACAAACAGCCCCTCACAACTGTTTTAATTTGAAATACAAGCTTTCTATGTTTTAATAAGGGGAAGTGTTTATGTAAGATACTCATTCTTGCAAACAATAAATATTGTGCTGACACTTCCCCGAGGCCAGGAACTTGTAGATGTACTTCTTTATCAAAATTCATTGTTTTGTTTAATTAGCATTTTGAAGAGAGAAAATTCCTGCTCAAGATCATGTCTTTGAGTTAGTCAGAACAAAAATTGTTTTCTCTATGTCAGTACTTAAGTGCTAAACAGCTCTCCAAACTCAAATTATTTGTAAGAAAAACAACCAACAAAACACATTTGATTTTATTTTAAGAAAAGCATTTACACTGTAGACATTAATATTATTTACAAAACTATATTCTTTGGTTTGCTGAGAGCTGAATGCCACTGCAGCAGCAGTCGTGGCAGATTCAGTGGTAGCAGCCACCTCTAAGGAGGAGTTCAAAGGGGAGGGAGGGTTTCTCTCTTCAGAATAAGGGCTTTATGCCCTCTTAATCATGGTGAAAAAGACTGGCAGGTAGCAAGGATATCATCTCAACCTTCTTTTGATATTTTCTGAAAGACAAAGACACTCTCCATGTCCTGCTGGGATCATGTTTCTGCATACAATGGCAACACGGGAAATACTCAAGGGTCCCTGCCCATGTGACATGATCTCCAGCTTGCTCCCTGGAAAAGGAAAACTTTATATAACAGACAGGGTTGTTTTTACTTCTACCTGGATTTAGCCTTTCCAGTCTTTCAACTACAACATTATCAAAGAAAGGAAATCATATCATTGCCTTCTCTGTTTTAATTGAGGTGCACCACCTAAACTCTCAACCTTTTTTGATTGTCTGTGCAGCAAAGATGATAATATTCAATCAATTCACAAAAATTTAATGAACAGTAGTTAGATTATGTCATTTTTTTGAATTTTATCTAGGGCATGTGCTTTTCTTACAAATTAAATCTGCAGGTTGGGTCAGTGGCAGATTTTGATATCACGTCACGTAACACTGTATGCAATACTGCTTCCTACATTACCAGTCACACCTCAGAACTCACATGAGACTCTTAGGAACCGTTAGAATTATGAAAAAATTTTCTCCAAACCTATGGACTAGCCAAACAATATAATTTGAAATATTTTCTCCACTGGAAAAAGAAGGTCTTACTGAAATGTTTGGAAATGTAAACCCAAGAATTTATTTCAAGTCAATATTTAATCTTTTCATCTACCTGAGCTGCTCCATAATTTGTGAAAATTAGAACTGGAGTTTTCACGCTGCACACTTTGATTTCTGTTCCCCTACTTCACAAGGGGATAAACTTCTGTTTCTCCCTCTTGGTTGTTGTCAGACCCTGGGGTACAGCAAAACAATTTTGAACTTATCCTCTAAAAAGAAAAATGTTTAAGATAAAAAAAGCTGCTAGAGTTACAGAATTTCCTACAGAAGAAACTCCCTGTTTCCTTTGGCTTTACTGCCCACATTAAATTCTGCAGAATTCTTCCACCCCTATGTCCTGTTCTAGGTCCCCTGATGTTACACCAGTCAGTTCTGCACTTTGATTTTTGTTCCACCAGTAAAGATAAATTTGTAATGTTTTGATGTTCTGAAAATTTCAAAAACATCTTTAATGTTTTCAAGAAAACTCATGCTCCAGAACTGAGTTCATTGCTAATTTTGATTTTATTGTTTATTGTTAGTTTTGATTCAGTTGGAAGCTGGTCTTGCTGTGTTAAATCTCTCAAGAGCCAAGACACAAAAGCTGTGCAGTGTTACAGGAATATGACACAGCTTCTAGAGAAGAGAAAGAAATCTATGAATGGTGGCAAGAGACCTCTACAAGAAGAAATTATGATCTTTGGGAAGTAATTGATGTTGTAACATGGTAGGATAACATCCTACAGTGACTAGAAACTGGAAAACAAAATTGACTTACAGTTAAGGACACTGCATGTAGATATTTACAGAACTTTATTTGGACCCCAGGATTGTTCCTGAAGAAGACAATGGAGAGTGCTCATTTAGAAACCTCAACTCCATGTGCATTATGAATGGAAAATTATGAATTGGAAAACACCAGCACCAGGGTTAATTTGACCCAATACTTTTGTGTAAACTGTAGGTTTATAATCTGTATCTGAGGTAGTCACTGTTTACCATTGTTACAAACCCTTGAGAGAAATAGGTCCTTCCTCTCGCACTAAAAGAATCAGCTGGGACAGATCAGGTAAATCACATTAAATCATTGACTTTTTTCTCTATGAAGGCAATAACCAGCTGCAGGTTTCTCCACAGGACCTGATCAATCCTCTCCCTTTTCCCCACGACATATTTTTCCATAAAAGAGGACACTGCTTGCTATCTTAAACCCCTGTTTAGTACCAAACTCTTTGTGTTGCAAACTGAGCCTGTCAAGGTCAGTTTCTTTATGTCACTGCCAGCTGTGAATCAACAGTGTCATCCAAAGAGAATGTCTTTGATTCCACTTGAAAATGTCCTTGGAGTTAAGGCTGGGGTGGCAGCACTACTGGACGTGGTGGGGCTGCAGCACTGCAAGGGAATCTGCTGGAAGAAACAAATCCCTGCCTGTGGTAGGAACAGAAGCTGCTTTATGGAAGCAGTTAAGGTCAAGGCTATATAAATGAAATAAGCAATGCAATTTGTTAAACACCCAGTCTTCCTTGCTTCATCTGTATCTGGCTGCAGTCAACAGACTGATGGATAGGGGCAGTTATCCTGTGTCTGCAGCCTGGCAAGGAGCTTTAAGTCACCTTAATTCATGTAATTGCAGACCTTTGGCAACAAAGGTGAAACTGCAAAAAACTTGCCACAAATGCCCTTTTCAAATGGTATTTTTTCTCTTTTAATACCACTGGCGTACTTTACCTAGATGGACATTAACTTATGTCTTCTACACTTACAGGTTCAGAACCACACAAACGACACTAGTTTGTAGTTCCAAATAAGTGCAAATAGGTTTCTGAGTCAGTGCTTTCTGAATTAAAGGAAGTTTTTCCTCGGAATTAAGAGATGCTGGACTATATCCTAAATCTACAGTGACTGTGGTCATAAAAACTCTGTCAGTGCTGAAGATCTTTGGGGAAAATTTCAAAGTCTGAAGTAGTAAATTAATCTGTAACATTGCCTGCATTTTAAAGTCTGCTGGAGAGGTGGCCAAGATTATTTAAACAATCTTCATCCTAAAATTGCAGTTCTGACTAATTCAAAGTTATCTTCAATTTTTAAACTGAATTTGCTAAATGGTTTAAGCAAAAAATTTTTAATTAAGTTCACCAAATTGGGAAGGCAGATGTTTCCTACACAGTCAGAGGACAGCTAAACCAGAATGGAGGAAAAACTGTGTTTCAATACTTTTTCATTTTTTTATTAACATCTTCCAAAAGGAGATCACAGTTTATTCTAGCTCATCTTAGTGAGCTCCCATAATATCCATCCTATATAAATGTATATATACTAACTGGGACCAGCCTCTGCAGCTTGCTCATAATCAGCCCTTTCTTGATGACCAAGAGAGAAAACAGAAAATGAGAGATGTTTTGGTTTTCTTTGTTATTCAGAGTATTTTCTGCTGCCCCAAAGTCTGGGAGTATGGAGAATTTCCAGATGGTTGCAGGATTGCTGCTTGGTTTAGTCAGAAGCCAAATATACAGTATATAAAACCATAAAAGATAATTTCTGATTCTAGACTTTTCTAACCAGAAAAGAAGGACCGCTTTAAGCCTTTCTGACTTTGCTGTTACACAGACATTTTCTATCCCTTGTTGACAGAGGATACAAGGACACTTGGCGCTTTAACCTGATCAGAAATTCTTGTTTTCAGCCATCTTCAGATGTTGACCCACAAATGGTCTCAAAGTCTCAGATTTAGTAAATACACAGGAGTATGTGCGTGTATGTGTGTGTGCATGTGCAGAAGTTCACACAGATCGACCTGGCAGCATAAAACTTTAATATTATTTTGTACTTACTGGATCTTAGACTTCTCACCCTGCAGCCTAGAGCTGAAGATTCCTATGGCTGTACAAGAGAGTTTAGCTTTTTACCATTTTTTGAAAGCTGACATGTCCATTAGTATTCTTTATTAATTCTCTGTGGACTCAGGGATCTAAAAATTATTCTAAATTCAAGTATAAAAATATCCTAGCACTTTTGTTCCTGTCCTAATTTTTGTGTGGCTCTGACAAAGCCTTGAAAGAGCCTTCCGAAAATGCACAAAGTTTTTTCAGACTTTGGTGATTACAGCTATTCCTAGCTAAGGGATTTCCATTTCACCTTAAAAGTCATGGAACAGCTCTGGCTGAAATGCAGACATAATTTACTGTCTCCCAGACAAAGGGACTTTGACCACTGTGTCTGAAACCATCAGTCTTCATTCTTTTGCCTTAAAAGCCTCAAGCCTGTTACCCAATTCTTCCTCATCCTCTCTGTGAGCAAGGAACCACGAGAGGGAGATGGTGCCTCAGCCAGGGTAGGGGTGGTGGTGCAATCAGTAGGACTGATTAAAACTGGGGGGTTGGGAGGGGAGGAAAGTAGAAGTTTCAGAACAGGAATTCATCTGCAGCCTTCAATGCTCCATGAAAATGGCCGTGTTTTCCACAAGGGAACTCCTTTGCAAACATCAGCTCATCTAATTCTTAAAACAGTCGAGACAAGGCCATAGGGAAGTAATGCTGGTAATTTAAATATACACTGAATAAAGTCAGCAACAAGGCCTGCAAGCAGAAACTCCGGGTCTAACTCCTCTCTCCTTATTTCCTCTTTGCCCCTTTTCTAGTTTTGCTTTCTTGCCACATAATATTCATTTGATGGTAGAGAAAGAAGACATTATAGAGTTGCCCATGATTTTGAATAAAGTAATTCAGAAAGAAAAATGACTGATTACAACCACACAGTGCCCTGAACCTTTACAGGCATTAAGACCTGAGGGAAATTCTGCCCCTCTCCACTTTGCACTGAACTCGTTGGCAGTGTTAAAAATCTCTCATTTCCTTCTGACACAAGTGTGAGAAGCCAAGGGCAATACAGAATAGGTGATGGCACTTATTGAAAAAGTTGTAAGGAGTATGCAAAGTGCTTGCTGGTGTTCAAATCACCAAGCAATTTAACACATCCTTCTAGCAGATCATCCAAAAGTCTGAAGTAATTCCCTCACAGCCTTGTGGAAAGGACCCATTACCAAATTTACTTCTCAGCTAATGGCTGTGGTTAAAGTTTGTTTAAAATGTAGAAGAAAATATTTGCTTTTTCTTTTTTTTGTGTGATTTTGTTGCTGCAGTGAATGTAAGTACTCACGTACTGAAGTATTCTTTTTGAGGGTGTTTTCTTTCCAGGGATTCATTAAAACTCCTTGTTAAAATGTTCCACATGCTTGGTGTGCTGCAGCAGCTGGGCACGGGACACAGTCATGTTAAAAGCTACACACCCTGGGAAACAACTTCAGTTTCACAAAAGCCAGGGCTAAGGAACAAAAGAGTTTCAGTGAAGGGTGAAAGTGAAAAGTTAACTCACACAATTAATTAATTCTGCAATCTGCTTATTATATCTACTCACACACACTGAGGCAACTGCAGGAGAAGATTTTAATGGGAAAAGGAGAGACATTTGCCACCTCCTTTGTTAGCAAAGCTGAACGTCCTCAGCTGATATCATCTGAATAATGGAGGAGCTGTGTTTTAGCACACACTCCTGGGCTGGGCTGGGAGAGAGTCACTTCTGAGAGTGGGCAAACACAAAAGAGGCTTCTGGCACTTGGCTGGGGCCTTGTTTTAATTATGGTTTTCAGAAAAGTCCTCAGCAATACTGTAGGAAGCCACATTTAATGAATTCCTCTTATTAAGTTGTTTCTTCCTAATTTTAAGATTCTCTGGAACAGATTTGCATCATATTTTTTCTAGCAGAGAGCTGAAGTCAATCTCCAGCAGAAGAAAATGGTATAAAATCAAAACTAAGGTAGAGATAAATTACTTCTCTGATTTCACATATCCAGCACCAGAGATGGTAACAAACCTGACATGTTTATCTATTCAGACAGTGTCTCATTTCCATGAACTATGTTAAATTATTTTTTTATAGGGAGAGACATATTCTGACTATACATTGTTACTATAATACTACCTGGAATCCAATTAAATTAAGAATCCAATATTTCACACACAGCACAAATGCAAAACAAGAAGTTGATCCCTGCATCTATGAGTTCACTGCCCCATTAAATACTCCTCTGAGCCAGATGAATTTTACTTCAGTTATGTTACAGGAGAGGTCAACTGTCTCTTCTTTTTTTCCTGTCCTGAAGGAAAATATCATATATTAAAGAGCAATATAGACATCAATATAAAGCATTCATGATCTTTATCTTTCATGAAAAAACCAAAATCTTTTACTTTTTTTCTTTTTAGGAGGTGCAATTAGTTAAAATGATACTGATAAAACCCATTTGTTTGAAGGTAGCTTATTATTTCTATGTCATTCTACAGTGTAGCCATAGTCTGTGGATGGAAGTAATTTATCCACACAAATGAGAGTGCATTTAGCTCTCATGCATTTAACTGCATGAGCAGCTTGTTTAAACACTGGCTGTAGTCAAAGGACAGCAGCACACACTTGCAGAAGGCAGTTCAACCTAGCAGAGATGAAAGTCTAAAATAGTTGGGATGAGGATTTAAATTACTGTCTTTGAGCAGACATCTTACTTTTATATATATCACAGAATCACAGTCACAGAATGGTTTGGTTTGGAAGGAACCTTAAAGATCATCTAATTCCAAACCCCCTGCCATGGACAGGGACACTTTTCAAAGATAAATTTTATTAAATATGATTAATTCTACTCTAAATGCCAGCTTTGAGAGATTGGTGCACTCTCCTATCAGGAAAGGCCAGTTCTCTTCCTGCTGACCTGAGCTGTTCCCAGGTTATCAGCTTAGCTTAAATATCACAATAGTAAAAGGAGGCATCAAAAACTTGGAAGAACAACATTTATTGATGTCGTTTTTAGAAAGTAGGAAGCTCCTTATATTTTCTGTCTTTTTCAAGATTTAGTGTTCATGGGTTTCATTTCTCCTAGAAGCTTTGAAATCTATCTGGCTGTCTATTTACGGAAGTAGTTGTAGAAGGAAGGCAGAAAAGCTTGTGTGTTACCATGACTCTAGATTCTGGGGTTATAGGGTAAAAATACTAGGATATCGACTGGTTTTGAGCAAGGATAGCATAGCATTATGTGGTGAGAGGGATGTGGAGAATGACCTCAGGTGTTTTTGTTTTCTGTGTAAACCCAAAAGCAATCAATGACCCCTCCGTAGACACAGAGCACGTGTTAAGCTCTTCATTCCAGTTGTGTTGTCATTTCAGAATTATTCAAAAGGTCCTGATCCTGTCAACAAACTCCCTCTTTGTAGATATCTGCATTCATGAAAAATTTCTGCCAAACTCAGAGGCTCTCAGCAGGCACAAAGGGAGCTGACCTTGCACACTGAACAGAACTAAAGGTCAGGTGGGCAAGGAACACTGCCAGCCTGTGCTAACAGTGACTTGTAAAAGACAGTTTTTACTTGCTCTAATGTGAAATACTTCTTTTTTTTTTCTTTTTTTCTTTTTTTTTTTTTTCAAATGGCTTTTGCACTGAGAACATCCTGCAGCAAGCACTTCTGTGAAGCCATCTGCAGTATAAGCTGCAGATTTTGTGTAGGCCATGGGCATGATGAGAGTGCTACCTGAAACAGGTAGCCTAAAAAGCCATTCTACAGGACCAGAAGAAGAGGCCTTTACTCACTGCAACAACAACAAAAAAATTACAGCTATTACGACCACGTCAGGAGAAGGGGGAATACTAGGTCACCCCTCTGCCTTTGCTATATTTGCTCTGAAACTTGAACTATATTTCTCCCTTTTGTTTAGCCTCAGGTTTAACTTTCCAAAAGGATGGAGTCATCCTACTTACCTTCTACCCACTGTCACAGTTTCTTTGGAAAGCCACTGCATAGCTCAAGCAGAGCTTTTGCTTTCAGGTTGATGTGTCCTTCAAATCCAAAAATGTCAGAGTTTTATTGTATTTGACTCACTCCCTTTCTTTTTTTTTTCTTCCAAGGATTAAGTGTCAAAGCTGCTTTTAGGAATAAGTATTTAGGTCTTGTTCTAAAGGAGAGGTGACCATAGACTTCAACAGATGCTGGATTAAGTCATCATCTTGTACCCATTCCTCCTTTCTGTTGGCTGACAGCTAAAGTTGATGTGAAATACTCTGGTGAGGCAAAGTTTGTAGGAAAGAGCAAATCAGTCTCTCTTTAGGTCTGAAATGTGAATATGTGCTCTAATAGAACAGGGAAAAGACAGAGGTGGCAGAATTGAGATTTTCTTTGCTACCAAGATTGATGCTACAGATATTCACCTAAAGGTAAGTAAGACCTTGTGTGTATGCGTACTTTCACTTTTCCACTGAACCATGAGAAACAAATCAGGAGAAAGTGACGGGAAAAGCCTAAGGACTAGCAGGGAAGGGAATGTATCTGTCACGAGGAGAGCTGAGGCTAGGCTCTGCTCTGGTTTTGCAGTTACTGAGGCAGGTAGGGGAGGTGACAGTCCCCAGTGCTCTCCTAGCAGGTAGCTCAGCTCTGACATGATGGATGGCCAGGCCACTCAGCAAGGTCAATAGAGATTTCCATAGCACAGATGGGAAAAGTGCTGTGAGACTGTTTCATTGCAAAAAATGTCACACAGGGAGAAAAGAATGATTTATCCAGGTGAGAAATAATTCTGCAGCGCGATTTCTTCTACCTGACCTGAGCTTTGCTGCCAGCCTTTCAAAGCACTAGAAAAGGGAGGGCTGTGCCCAAAGCATTCAGTCTCTGAGGGCTGGGTCCTAAGGCACCTTTGTGCTTGGCAATATATTACAATTGCCTGGGAGCTCACTAAAGCCAAAGGGACATCAGGACCAAGACATCACTCGTGTGTCTGACCTTTTCTGCTCATTCTCTCTTCCTCAGGCAAATTGCAGGCTTTAAGGTTTGAAGGCTTTTGTCCTCATGGCACTTGGCTTGTTACACTGCCTGAAGAGACAGATAATGGTCTGTCTGTGTGGCAGGGGAGGGAAAGATGGAGAAGAAAGAGAAATGTCATGTGGAATATTCCTGCTGAACACCTGGATTTTAAGAAACATTCTCTGGGCCTCAAGCTGAGCTCTTCACTTTCAGGTGGTTCACATACCACTATTAAACAGGATGGTAGGAAGCTAGACCTGGCTGCATATCCCTTCCTACCTTCTATCCTATTTCCTATATTTATCCTATTTATCCTATATTTATTGTATTTCTGCATTCTTTTTATCCTATTTTTCTGTGTCTAAGAAAGCTTTCTCTTCAGTCATCAAGTCCATCTAAATCAGTGCATGTGCAAGAAGAGAGAATAAAGGGCTGGTTTGGATTAACAACCAAAAAGCTCTCTTCAACCTTTAGAAGGAAGGCATAGAGAAGATCCCACACATCACTTTAAAAATGGTTAAGGAAAATCAGGAATATCACAGTCATGTAGACAACCATTCCAAGAGGCAGGAAATGCAGAATAATTTGGGGTTTAATTTCTTCCACAGTTTCAAACAAAAGAATACATGTGGTTAATTATATACACAATTTCAGTAATTCCTAGCCTCCTTTTCTGCCTTTCCATAAAGTGTTAAACTGCATTTTTGGCTCCCTAGTACTCTACGACAGGAACACACAGGTGACAGTGAGGTGATGTTCTAGGTTAGTCATCTCCATGACTGAAAGGAGGCTGAAAGGGCAGAAAGGACAAATCCACAGTATAAATAATTCATGTTATGGATAAATATGAATACCACATGATAATTTTAAGTAGGGAGCTATCTTACAAGAGTCACAAAGCATAAGATCCTGCAGTGTGTTTTTATCATGCTAAGCTGTATCTCTAAGCTTATATCTAAATAACTAAATGACCACCTGACCTTCAAAAATACTCAGGACTCAGCACCTGTTAATAGCATTCACCCCTTTCGGTTTCCTGTGGAATCCCTCAGCATTAAAAAAATATATAAAATTAAAAATCGCATACAAATGAGGAAATGAAAAATGAAGTGTGTTACTACAGTACTACTTCAGTCTGCTTCTATTTTCTGAACTCTTTTTCTCTCACTTGCTTCCTTCAGAGTATGTCTCAATTTCCAACATATGTTCCTGAAAGTTATTCTTGAAAAATGCTTTCAGGGTTAGGGACTGGGGTCATTCTGTGTCTGTGGGAGATAGCAAGTCAATTAAACACAATATACTCTGTCCCACTTAAAAAAAGGGAAGATCATAAAAAAGAGCCCCACATTCCCACATGATAAAAAACCTGAAAGAGATTAAATAGAAGTTTGTAGGTTATGATTCCAGCTGGTCTTTGCAGCCTGTTTTTTAGATTCAGATGTTTGCCTCAGGCCTGTGACAGTCACATCTCATTATGTACTCACACTAGTGACCATCGGGGCAGAAACCACCCAAGAAATTCTGCCTGTTGGTTAATTATTGCCACAAGGAACCCCCAGTTCACATACCCTCTCCCACTGGTGCATTGGTTTAGCGTTCTGTAACTGCACAAAAAAAGACCTTGAGAATGATGAGAGAAGGCTTGTTTATATTTCACACAAAGAAAATGTTTTCAAAGTATCGGGCCAGACCCAAGCGGATGAGTATGACCCTCTGTGGGTGGGTATGGTTTTCAGAGGTATTGAAATATCCTGGAGTTCTGTTATTGCTGTCTAAGAAGACATAGAAGATGGTGTTTACACTTCCAACTTGTCTTGTGCTGTGTCTTGGTTTTGGAGACAAAATTTCAGGAGGAGACACTCCGGAATGAGTGTCTCCTCCGAAGGGAAAAGGGCCTCCCCTTTTTCCTCCACCAATAAGACAAGTGGGTCACAGCAAGTGAAAGTGGAAAAAAACAAACTGTTTATTAACACCAAACAAAGCAGGGTAGAACAGGACTAAAAAAAACCTCAAAATACAACAAATTCCCAGAGAGGGAATACACTCACGGGCTCGGACCAGCCAGGGCCACCCCGCAGGCCCCCCAGACTGGCGAGGAATGAAGGGAAGCAGTGAGGCAAGGGAAGGGAAAAAGAACAAGAAAAAACCAACAGAACCTTTTCCCGCTCGCCGGAACGCAACAGAAACCCACAGAGCAGCACGGCGCTCCCGGTGCACTCCCTCCCAAGCCCCGCCGAGCCCCGGAGCCCCCCGAGCTGTTGGGCTCAGCCGTTAAACCGACCCACACCCGGTCCCACAGCCCTGCCCCTGGGTCCATCCTAAAGGCACAGCGTCCTTGGGCACTTAGCAGATGGGTAAGGAATAAAGCGGCTTCGTAACATCACCCCCGGACATGCTGTTGCTTCTGCCCTGCAGCAGGCGTGAGAAGCCAAATGTTTAGACAGGGAACAAGGTTTACAGGAGCTCTTCTGGGCTCCCATGTTGTCCTGCTGGGCAAAGTCAAGCAAGTCACAATTAACTGCCTGATTACAAATTAAGTACTGTCACAGCTGCCCTGCAGGGGTAACGTCCAGAACAATTGCCATTAGAAAATTCCACCAGGATCCTTGAAGATGGCAATAATTTTTGTGCCAAATGTTGGTAGGAGTAGTAACAGACAGGAGCCTGAACCATCAAGTGTGAAGCCACATGTGCTTGACAATATACAAAGTTCAGCGAGTTCAGGGTTGGAGTTTTGGGCCAGCTCTCCTCTGTGCTGAACAGCACAATTGCAAACTGTGTTTTCTAGGTTTCATGGCTTTTTTCTTCCCTCTCTGTGCTGGTTTTGGCTGGGTAGAGTTAATTCCCTTCCCAGTGGTTGGTTTGGGGCTGTGTTTTGGGTTTGTGCTGAACAGGGTTGGTGATACAGAGATGTTTTTGTTGTTGCTGAGCAGGGCTCACACAGAGCCAAGGCCAGGCTGGGGAGGGGCTGGGGGTGCCTGGGAGGGCAGGAGGAGACACAGCCAAGACAGGTGACCCCAACTGACCAAAGAGATATTCCAGACCATGTGACCTCACGGTCAATGTGTAAAGTGGGGGAAGAAGGAGGAAAGGGGATACATTTGGAAACATGGCATTCATTTTCCCAAGTCGGGCCCTGCTCTCCTGGAGACGAATAAACGCCTGTCTGTCCATAGGAAGCAGTGAACTAATTCCTTGTTTTTCTCTGTATGTGTGCATGGCTTTTGCTTTCCCTATTAAACTCTCTTTATCTCAACTCAAAAGTTTTCTACTTTTTACCCTTCTGGTTCTCTCCCCAATCCTGCTGGTGGAGTAGCAAGTGAGGGACTGTGAGGGGCTTGGCTCCTGGCTGGAGTGAAACCACAACACTCTCTCACTCTCCTCTTTCTTCTCTTCTATATCACCAATTCACCTCTTCTCCTACTTTAGCTCTGCAAACATCCTCGTGTTCAGACTCATCTAATTCTATTTAATCCAAGGCTCATAAGACTCAAAAATTACACATTTATCAAATGGGGCGTAAGCAATGATGAGGAAAGTGCTGCTGTTCCACATGGCTGATTTTGTACATTGTTTCTGAGGCTCAGTCTGTTGTGTCAACGGAAGAATGAAAAAAAAATTTCAGTAGGAAAAAATGTCCTTTTTATTCCCCTATAAACTAAGGCAGGTTTGTGTAGTGAGATGAGAAACTGACTGGCTGAAAATGAAAAAAGGTAACATGCCATTTTTGTCATCCTGTGGAATTTTTGGTGATACAAAAGAGTCACAGACACTTAAGAAGTCAATGGAATCATCAATGCAAGAAAAATCTGTCTCTGGTTGAGACAGCTCTTCTGGGTCACAAAATCCCTGAGATGCAGACATCTGAATCTTGGGAACATCTTCCAGAAAAGTAATACTACATTTGTTCTGGTTTCTTAGTCTTTTTTAAGCATCCACTATGGGCCATGGTCAAAGACAAGGTCCTGAGATATTGGAGAGGCAATCTGATCCCATATGGTTATTTTTAGCGGAAAATCCCACTGTTTTGAACAGGGCAGATGCTTTCCAGGGAAGAAAGAAGGCATGCTATCTCTCTAGCTGTGATCTCTCTTGCACAGCTCTCCACTGGCATTTTCCAGGCCCAGAGTGAAACTTTTACATATCTGTGCAAATCTCTGGATTTGTTCTTTGCTTGCAAACACAGTAAAGATTTATTTAAGAAAGAAGTTAATTTTTCATCTGTTCTTCAAAGAGCTCGAGTTGTTCCACAGAATAAATTCAGAAATAAAATATATCAAATTAGAAAAAAGTAGAACTTACTTTTTCATATTCTGCCCAGAAAAATATTACCATATATAGATTTGAACTATTGGCTTGATTGTATTTATATTCTGTTCTTTTAGGTTGATTTGCCTCCCACGTGGTATTAGTCAACACCAATTTGCATTTTGCATTGTGACACAGGCTAGAGCAAAATAATAATTAAAAACAAATATATCCCCAGCTGTAGTGCAGAGGAAAGGCAACTCTCCACAGACTCTGCCTGCACTGCCAATAGCAGTGTCTGTGTTCTGTAGGGAAAAACCTCACTCCTTCAAGTGGGATTCCTACTCCACCATGTGATGTAATAACTGCTCTGGCCTCTGTGCTTGGTTTTAAATAATGATGCTCCCCAAAACTATGGAAGTAACTATCCCTGAAGGGTGTGAATCTCTCTAGACTTACTTCACTGAGACACAGCAGCCCTTCTGTTCCTGAATAAAATGGGGAGAGGATCAAATTTAGCAGTGAGGCATCCAGAGCTCAGTAGGTAGCCTATAGCTTTTACCTGCAGGTATAAAATAGAGCCTGATTTTGTAGTGAATAAAAACCATAAATCAATAAATCATTATCCACTTGGAACAGAGAAGTGGCACATATCAAAACACACTTTAATCCTGAGCTTAAATTCTGCCTATTCAACAGCCTCTAATATATCCTGGTCTGCTGACACAGGACAATATGCCAAAGGCATCAGTGGATTGTAATCACACAAGGAAAGTGATGAAAGGAAAGAACATCCAGCTGGGGAGAGAGATGTCCCTTAGCAAGTGAAAAGGTAGTGACAGCCATGAAAAGTAAGAACAAGAAAAAGAGAAACGCATATCTAGTCTGAGTACAAAGGACATGCAAGGAAAAAAGCTAAGACAAAAATCCAAGTTATTGTGGTATCCTTCCAGCTCTCAACAGGGGAATGATTCAAAAATCATCATAGTCAAGAAAAACACATGTAACAGAGCAATTTTTTTAGTGTGTATGGGCACAGCTCTCAATACAGGAATAACAGCATGCTGCTACTCACGGAAAAAGCACACTTGACTCACATTTGCTTCCTACATTTTTGTTACAGGAGAAGTTTGAAAAAGTAAGAAGAAGTGGATTTTAAAACACATTACAATTGAGGAAGAAGCGCAGGCAATGAAAGCTCACATCTGTGCACTCCAAGGGCTGCCACAAGCTGTGGTACTTCAAACGGAGGGATGGAGAGGTCAAAATTTGCCAAAAGCCAGAAGCTGTGCTACCTGATGGAAAGCCAAACAGACTCCATCTATGGGACTGGGATAAAAATCTGTTACATTTCTGTTTCTTATTTCTCTAGTTACTGGAATGTCTCTTTTCTGTTTCTTTTTTAGACACAATATAGCACATAATATCTCCATGATTCTACGTTCTGTTCGCCATAAATTGAAATCAGTTTTCATCTTCTACTGCTCTGGTGGCACTACTACAGTCACTAAGGAAGACAAAATTAGTCAAAATGGTCCTTTTGTAAAATAACACTCTACAATTACTCAGCTATTTGTCTTTTTCTTTTGCCTTATACAGGCAAAGGCAGGCAAGCCAAGAAATTGAGAAAAATTTCTTCTTTAGAGCTTGGTTATTGAAGTGGTAAATAAAGTGTGGATGTTGGATTGGAGGTGCTTGCCATCAAGCTGGCATCTTCTTATATCTGAAAACAATTTCCATTGAGAAATAATGCAATTTTTAGCATGCTAAAGTCGGAATTATTCTGGTTTAGCAATCACATATTCCTGATGATGTCTCATTCTTACTTCTTTAAATTTATATTCAAAAAAGGTTTTATTGAATTATCTTTCAAAAGAGAGGCATTAAATTTGGTAAACAAGAAACTGGAAGTGTTTCCAAGGCTAGGACAGAGAGACCATTAGGAATGCTCACAGTGGCCTCCTGTGCAGTCTGGAGAATTTTAATCCTTATCTGAACTGTTTGCAAATTGACAAGGGTATCTTGACATTTGGTTTAAGGACCTGGCCACAGCTTAGATAATGACTGCTGCATTATTTTCCTTCTTAATTGAAATTTAATTGAATACCATGCTGATAAAGCATCCAATTGATTATTTGCTTCTTACTTTTGTGCCATGGGTACACGTACTCTGAGATTCTCCAGCTCACTAAGCACTTCTCCTGGCCAACAGAGCCACTGGGACATTTTCCTTAACCCTTTTTTAATCTATATGAAAAGCCTCTCCAGGAGCCCGTGCACCTTTTATACTCTTCTTTTTTGTTTTGCATGGTTTGGTTGGGGTTTTGTTTCTTCTTGCTTTCAAATATTACACCTAAGAAAAGAATGTAGCTCTGGCCAGATTATCAGGGAAGCAGCGAGAACTTATGGATGTCTGCTCCATTTTCTCCATGGTCTAAATCAGATGTTTGGGGCCAGGAATAAAAGGGATTCATCTACAATGATGGAATTGGAGGCATCTGGTCCCTAAACTCTTTACTGAGCTGGCAGAGATTCCCCACATGAAACACAGACCTCTCAGAAGTGATTTTTAGGAGTTTGGGCAATGACTTACGCATGTTTTGCATGTCATACATATTCACCATGGCCAAATAATTTGTTTACCAGGGTGGTCTAAACAAGATACAGAAAAAGTAATAAAATGGCTGGAGGTATATGGTGGTTTTCAGGATAAGAAATTAAATAAATTAGGATGCCTCAGTCTAAAAAATAAAAAAAGAGAGACTTAAGCAGAAGTTTGTAAAACTGTGAACATGAAAGAAAATGAATAGGGAAATACTAATTCATTTACACAGATGAGTGCCCAAAGGCATTAACAAACAGCAGGTTTTAAATAAATTAACACTAAAAATGTAGAAATAATTGCCACAGAATGGTACAGAGGCCAAAAATACAGATTAATGTTTGAAAAAGAATAGCAAAATACCAGGAAAGAAGGTCCTCCAGGACCTATTAGGCATGAATATTTGGATTCAACATCTGTTTCAGAAAACCCAAGCCTCTAGATTGCCAAAATCTGAGAGTCCTCACTGAGGAGGTATTTTGTTGAGAATATCCCTGGATATAAGCTTGCTTTCTTTTAAAATGTTCTCTAGAATGGGACCAGACTTGCAAAAGAAGACACTAAGATGCAAATGCTGCCATTTGTGTGTGCACTTCCACAATGTGCTGCACCAGTGCAGTCATCACTGAAATGTGGAGGGGGATTCAGCTGCCACATTGTAGGCACATCACTGGATGAGATAAACAACTAACTCCCCAAGCTCTGGAGAGCGTAGTTCAAACACAGGTTAGTGCTGTCTCAGATGTCCTGTGAGTACTGGCTGCCTCCCTGTGATCCTCCAGGAGGGTGCAGAGGCTCAATATATCCTGTGACATGTCCATGCATATCATCTAGGACCTATGAATTGAATCTCCTTGGGTTTAGATATTTAATTCTAGGTGTCTCAGCCTTGAATTAATCTTACTGGTCATTGTGAGAAACAAAGGAGTGGAATGAATGATCCTTTGGTTTTATTCACTATGACCATTCCTATAGGTCCCTCTGTCTCCATTTTAT
The DNA here is from genome assembly GCF_041296385.1 of Aphelocoma coerulescens. NCBI lineage: Eukaryota > Metazoa > Chordata > Aves > Passeriformes > Corvidae > Aphelocoma > Aphelocoma coerulescens. Next base: position 74,992,845 of record NC_091017.1, read on the forward strand.
AACTACAAAGTGGACAAAAAAGTGATTTTCCTAGGTTTTGTGTATTATGCCATTTGGGATTAAATCTGCAGTATAAGCAATAAAGTTCTAATCCATACAAGTGTTTAAATCTTCTCAGTATCTAAATGGCCTAGTAGATGACATCCCACATTTCCTGGCTCACTACCTAAGTGGCTGGGAAAATAGTGCACACCAGCTGCAGCATAAATCCTCTGGGGGCATTGGCATTCATCAAAATCAGAGGGAGTCTGTAATTTATCTCTAAATCAAGCTCTAACTTATTATCTGATGAATAAAAAGAAAAGGAAGATGGTTCTGAGTCACACAGTGGAATCAAGGCAGGGTCCTGCCTCTTGAGTAGCATAAAGTAGAGGTAGAAATCAAAGCCTTTGAATTAGATTAGATCTTAGTAAGAAATTCTTTTCTGTGAGGGTTGCCCAGAGAAGCTGTAGATGCTTCCTCCATCCTGGAAGTGGCCAAGACTAGGTTGGACGGGGCTTGGAGCAACCTGGCCTAGTGGAAGATGTCCCTGCCCATTCCAGGGGGTGGAACTGGATGGGATTTAAGGTCCCTTCCAACCCAAACCATTCTGTGATTCTATGATTCTATGATTCTGTGATATCAGCAAATAACACAAACCAACATATAAATGCAGTTCTTTGGTTCTTGCTGTCCTCTTATTGTCTAATTATGTTTCTCTCCTATGATAGTAAAGTGTGCTTTACTTAACCACAGCATGAATATATCTCCCTTCAAGGCTTTTTCTGCATGACAGACTGAATCTTAAAAATTTCCAATAAAATAAACACACGAGGAGGGCAACAATGTAAGAAAAGAATGCTGCTAGGAGACCAGACCCTCATTTATTTGTAACTCTTTATAGTTTTGTTGACTGTAGGCAGCACTTCCCTGATTGATACCAGCTGATAATTTTATCCTTTCCCTTTACATATTAGCTAACGGAAATACTGAACTAAAAGCTTGATCAGATAGTGGAACAATTTGCTTAATGAGTTAATTATGGCCTTACTATGACCTTCCTGGAAAAGATGATCTGTGTTTATAATTAAAAGAATGCACAGATGTGTCCTGATCTGGACAGCAAACTGAACTAAATAGCTCAGGAGTTCCAGCTTTGCAGTGCCCAAATCCAGGTTCCTGTTGCATTTGCAGCTTCCTGCTGCATTTGGATGCTGTGGCTCATTCAGGAGAGGTCCAGTATTCCCTGTGGAAGTACTGCTACTTGCAGTATATATTTGAGGCACTCCAAAGCACACCTCAGGAGTTTCCAGGTTTGTGTCAGCCCCTGTTTAGTATTTGTGATACACGTTGGATGTGTTGACTTCTGTACTTTCATACTTCTTATTTCACTCAGTGCATATACGAGGAATGATTTCATCTCTGTTGCCTTGCACAGTGAATACGAGCCAGGCTGCAAAGAGAAGAGAGAAAAGATACTAAAAAATGAAAAAGGCATCTGGGTATATGCACTGTGGACAAACAATTTTTATAAAGGAGTCTATCATTTTATTGGTTGCCCTCCCCTGTGACTAGCATTCACTTCTGATCTAAATTCTTTAGAATTGCGTTCTTCAAAAGTCTCTGAGAAGTTGAATCTACAGGGATCCTGTTAATGCTGAACAGTTTTACTTTAATATCGAGAACAACAATAAAACTTAGAGACAGGCTGTAGTTATATTTGTGATACAGTAGTTTTCTATCATCTCATTAGTCCAGAATGACTGGGGTTTATTTCCTTTTATTTAACAGTTTGTATATAGACTTCTTATTTAAGAGTTCATCTTCAGTCCTGTGAAGTGACTGTGTGTCACAGATGTGGTATGGAGTTTGGGAACTCATCACTTAAAGAGGCCGAGAAGAATACAAGAATATTGGGATAACAGGATTCAACTCATGGACAGGCTGAGAATACCAGAAACAAGGAGAGAATCACTAAGTGATTTCAGCTTCCCTCTCTCCCTCTTTCCAGTTCACAGACCCTCAAATACTGGGTTGAAGGTCTACCCACTTCCGAGCTCTGACTCTCAGCATTTTACTCATTTAAGTGGACAAATAGGAAATGTTGTTGGGACAAAACTCTCTGCTCCTTTTTCCATGCTAGGAGGGATGTTGGACCTGAGCAAAATGTTCAGGATAGCAGGTGACAACCGGGTCACACTGCAGACAAAGCTGCAAGAGCAGCAGCCAAATGCAGACCTGGTGTCAGCAGCATCTTGGGCACAGCTAAGAGGGAGCAGAACTGCAACTGGGACTGTGGTTTTGCTTCACACCCAAGAGCCAGAGATATTGCAAGCAGAGAGGAGTTATTTCTGCTCCTAGCTGAATTCCCAAAACAGTCATCTGTGCAGCCTGACTTCTTCCCCTATTTCTGTTGCTATTTTTATAAGGTATGCCTTGCCCAACAGTCTTCTGATTAAGCAAACAAATAAAAAAAAAAAATAGTGGAAAACTTTGCTTTCCTGATTTAGGCAGCTGCTCTCAGGGGAAGACAATGCACTCTGAAGTTCTTCCCCCTAACTCAGGAGCTTCCTGACATGTCCCAGTCAGGTTGCCCCCAGAACTCTGCTTCCCAGCAGTATTACCACTAATGAGAAACAGCAATCTGCAGGTGACTCAGCACAGACACAGCCTGAATTTATTCTCTGTGAGTACTCTCTTGACTCTCCAAGGAGCCTAGACTGGCTTAGCTTTTAACTTTGCTTCTTCTAAATACCTGCTGTTTTCAGGGATGAATCCAGCTTTGCATGCATGGATTTATGGCCTCAGGAGTGGTGGGAGGTCAAACACATCCTTTTCCTTGGCCTTTCCCACTGTGTAGGTGTTTTCCTACTCAGGAACACAGGTGCTGAGATGGAATGGGGAGGGAGCCTTGGTACCTTGGTGACATACACACTACTCACGGTAGGAGTAGTTTGTGGAGCACTAATGCCTGTTTCAGGGATCTGATTTAAATGTTCTCATTCTGTCTGTGAACCTCTTAAAAACCTCGGGGAAGAAAACCCCAATCAACCAAAACAAACCAACAAATCCACAGTGCACCTTACGTCTTGCCAGAATGAGATTTAGTTTAAGCACAACCTAGAAAAGAAAAATCCAAGGCTGTGAGAATTACTCCATTATTCTAATGTAGTAGTTGCAGTTTCTAAAAGTTATTTTGCCCTGTTACTATGACAACTACTTCTAAACCTCCCCACCACCAGATGGATAACGGGCCAAAAAAAAAAAAAAAATAGGAAGGAGTTTACCATTAATTTTCTCCTTTTTTATCTCTGGATAGTATGCAAAGTGTTATAAAAATTTATAAGTATTTAACTTAATCAACAATGTCTATGAAACTGATTATTCTATTAGCAGAAGCATTCAGGTACAGAGCCTGAATGGGAGGTATAATTCTCCAAATGAGTGTGGGACGAGAAAAGTATAGAGGAGGGAGAAATTCTTCTCTCACTGTTTCCACAGCAATAAGTGACGTTGGGTTAATAACTTGGAATCCAGAAGCCTTTCCTTCTGCAAGTAAACCAATTTCCCTACTGTCATTTTCCTTTAATTGTACTGTGCAGGCATCCTGTCTAGATTGCCTTGAAATGTTGGTGGATTTGCAGTTGGAATGAATAAATATAATTGGAAAAGGAAAGTATTTTCAAACAATATGAACAGAAAATAATAACATGAATCTGTTATATTTTAGCAAATTTGAAAATTAAAAATAGGGCATCCAAAATTCAGCATGGACTAAATAAATGGTATTTTATATCTTTGCAGAGGACCAAATGATAGATAGGTGTTAAGTGATGTCATGATTGTGTGCCATCCATGTGCACAGATATGTATTTTGGACAAATGTGCAGTCCTGTACCTGAAGTTCAGTAGTTTTGGGAAGGTTCCTGGACTCTCTGCATCTCTGTGCTACACTAAGCCTCCTATTTCAATAAAATATAATGCTATTCAGTAGAGGTTAAGAGGATGAATTTCAAATGAAAAATAATTTCCACATCAAAGAATTCTCTTAATGCAAAACCCTATTCAAAATGCATCTAAGTGTAGCTGGTGTTTAGTTCATTGTACTGCACAGACTTTATATGCAGCCTATCAATTAGAATCTCTGGCTGCAAATATCAATATGTGATGGATACTGTTTGAAGAGGTAGAAAAATTATAATAGAGTTTATTACATGCCAGCTGCACTCGTGAGTGTATTGTCCATGTTCAGTAGATTAAATACATTTTTCAGCTGACTTCCAGAATAAAATGCAGTTGTTGGTTTGTGTCGAATCAATAAAGACTTAATTACAGTAAATGCAAAACTATTGTGAAAATACGTAGTGTGAAATAAGCATTTGGGAAAAAAGTGCCTAAGCTCTAGAAATGAACAGAGGAAACTCCAGGGTGATAGGGGGCAAATAAAATATAGAAATTCACAAAATCATAGAATGCTTTGGGTTGGAAGGGAGCTTAAAGATCATCTTGTTTCAACCCCCCTGCCATGGGGCAAGGACACCTTCCACTAGACCAGGTTGCTCAGGGATGGGCATCCACATCTCTGGGCAAACTATGCTGGTGTCTCAGCACCCTCTGAATAAAGAATTTCTTCCTAACATCTAATTTACATCTCTCCTCTTTTAGTTTAAAATTATTACCCCTTGTCCTATCAACACCTGTCAATGTAAAAACTCCTTCCGAAACACCCCAAGAAACCTTCTTTTCAATTTTTCTTATGGTGAAAGCCCTTTGATTGTTCACTGTTTCTCTGTGACAATCATTTCCTCTTGTTGTTTCCTTTGATATGGAAGATGTTTCTCCTCCTGAAGTTTAGGTTCTAGATCACCATAACAAAATAACACACATGGGAGGCATGGATTTCAGTGGGAATATGCATATGTTTAAGAGCACAAGTCATCTGTTACTTGACCAAAGGGATACAAGCTATGAGAAGAAAGCAAGAGGAGCTATTTTGTACTCTATTTTTAAGGTCTGGTACATTCTTACCATTCATTTTTGTTAACTATTTTTCCTTTAAATATGCACATCCAAATTCTCACCTATGAATCTTTCACACAATCACTTCAACCTGTCCTACCCTCCCTGAAAAACAGACCGTCTTCCCTCTCCTGTTACTTGGCACATGAGGAAGCAGCTCTTAGGACCAGATCCTGAGCTCCCCCACATAGCCACGTGGATTTCAAACAAAAGGCAACACTCATGCAAAAAAAAAAAAAAAAAAAATCTGGAAACAAAGACACAGATTATAAGGTTTAAATCTGACAGAGAAACAACAGGAAGAATTGTAGAGCCACATATTCAAAAGCTTCAGGAACTCACAGGTTTGAGGAGGTGGCACCACCCCCATTATTCCCTTATCTGCCCTCCTTTTAAGTGATAGCTGCAAATCTCCAGAGTACCTTGTTTTCTTTTGATTGTGTTGGATTTCTTTCTGCATGTTTAGCTTATCAGCTGGCCTTGTCATGGCAAGCAGCCAACAAATAAATGTGTGATCAATACACAGGCAGGAGAAACAATAAGTTGTAGACGGTAGCTGGAATAAAGGACAAGGGGGTCGTCTCCCTGGCTCTGTCAGACATTTGTTGTACATCTTTGAACAAGAATCTTAATTTCTTATCAGTAAATACTGCTTTACAAAGGTTACATAGTTTACCAAACCAACTGCTCTTCTAACTGGAGAAAATTTGTTAAATATGCGAATTTGTAAAACTTATAAAATTGTAGAACTGTGTGTCCATGATCACCGGAAAAACTGGAAGCTTCCAAAAAAAGGTCTGCTTTTTATTTTACTAGTTTAACAAATGTTGCAAGGGTTTTTTGCTTTTGATATCAGGCACCACCCTACACATTTCCATGCCAGGTATGTAATTTATTAAAAAAACTTGGTGAGTTTTGCAGACTAATATGAAAGAAATTCAACCTGTAGACTGTCAGTGTTGTTAGGTGGTCCCTTTTACTGCATTTGGGATTTTGTCAGGTGTGTTTAGTGTAAGGGGATTCCTAAGAGAAGCCTACTTCCACTGGCAAACCATTCTGTTTCTAGAAGTGTTCAAGAGACTCTGGATGTGGCACTTGGGGCTGTGCTTGAGGGGAGATTATGATGGTGCTGGCTGGACAGTTGGACTAGAAAATCTAGAAAGTCTCTTCCAACCTCCATGATCCTTGAATTGCCCTGTCACCAGTACAGGACCTTGAACTTGCTGAACCACACTGGGTTCTTGCAGTCCCACTGCTCAAGCTTGGCCAGGTCCCTCTGGATGGTCCCTTCCTTTCCTTGTGTCCCTTATCCAGCTCGGCTTCCTGTCAGCTGCAAAGATGCTGGGGGTGAGCTCAATCCCACTCTCTGTGACACTGATGATGACATTACACATCTCTGATCACATGGCAGAGTCCTGAGGGGTCATCCCTCATCCCTCACCTCCACCTGCACATGGAGCACTGACCACAGCCCCCGGCTGTGTCCATCCAGACAACTGCTCCTGCACCAAATCGCCCGGCCTTCACAGCCAGGGCTGTCCAACCTGGAGATCAGGATGCCGTGTGGGGCTGTGCTGAGAGCCTCACGGGAACCTGGGCACAGCAGGGCCTACAAGTCTGGAAGTCCAGGGGCTGAGCCCTGCAGGCGCAGCCATTTCCAGCCAAATCTGAGTGGTTCCACTGTTCCAGGTGCGCCGGGTGTGGCCCTTTGTGACAGAAACGCCTTCCAAGAGCCCTTGGTGATTCGGGGCCCCATCAGCACCGAGGGGCTGATGTGACACTGCAGGGTGTCACTGCCCTGACCCACAGGGATCTCCTCCCAGCAGAGCCACTCTGCTCCCTCATGAGGAAGCAGCTCCCTGGAGAGCTCTGCTGCAGAGGAGGACAGAGATGGCAATGGAGGAGAAGACAAACACCAACTCTTGGGGCAGCTGCCTTGAGCAGGGCACATCCAAAAGCTCTCA